>NC_066622.1:57279902-57395365 GCF_025201925.1 Gopherus flavomarginatus | reverse complement strand
GGCGGGGAGCTCAGAGCTCTTTAAAACCCAGCCACCAGGCCGGCTTTAGGCCAATTTAACCAATTCCCTTGAATAGGCCCCTCGCTCCTAAGTGGGACCCCGCACCAAGCCCCAGTACCAGCAAAAGATAGTGCGCTCTGTACCAGGGTGGCCCAGTTTCCCCAGGGGGCAATTTAAAAGGCCTGGGGCTCCAGCAGGGGCTGGAACCCCAGGCCCTTTAAATTGCCACCAGAGCCCTGCTGCTGGAGCCCTGGGGTATGGCTGTGGGGCTCTGGGGGCTAATTAAAAAGTCCAGGACTCCCATTCCTTCTACCTCCCCGGCCCTTTAAATAGCCACTGGAGCCCCGCCGCTTCCCCAGGGTTCCGGCGGCTATTTACAGAGCTGAGGCAGTGGAAGCAGGGGCGCCCCGGGCCCTTGAAATAGCCCCCAAGCCCCAGGCTGCTGCTGCTACCCTAGTGGGAGAGGGGGGAGGAGGAGGAGAAGAAGAAGGCACTCACCATAGAGGATGGGCTGTACCCCCTGTACCTGCACCCCCTGCCCTGCCTGCAGCCAGCCCGTCCCCAGCCAGCCCCTGCTGCACCCCCTGCCCGCACCAGCCCCGCACCTCCTGCCCTGCTTGCACCAGTTCCTGCCTGCAGCCTGCCCATCTCCAGCCAGCCCCACACCCCCTGCCTTCCCTCAGCCCTGCACCAACCCCTGTCTCCAGCCAGCCCTTCACCCCCTTCCCTGTCTCCAGCCAGCCCCTGCCACACTGCCTGCCCTGCCCGCACCAGCCCTGCACCCCCTGCCCTGTCTGCAACCAACCCCGTACCCCCTGCCTTGCCTTCAGCCCTGCACCAACCCGTCTCCAGCCAATCCCTGCCACACCCCGCTGCCTGAAGCCAGCCAGTCCCGCACTCCGTTGTCTCCAGCCCTGCCAAGCCATGCCGCACCCTCCCTGTGGCCCTGCCTGAAGCCAGCCAGCCCACCCCACACCTCTTGTCTCCAGCCTGCAGCCAGACCCTACCCCTCGCATCCTCCCCCTCCCCCACCTCCAGCCAGCCCCATGTTCACTGGTGCCCTGCAGTTCCGAGGGAAGTAACCCTGCACACCTGCTTCAATGAGATGGGCAGGAAGCAGCTGGGACCCACATGTGCACCCTAGCACACCCTAAGGGAGTGGCAGAGCTCATTTCTAGTTCAGACCCATCTTTTTAAAAAAGAACTTTTAGGTAGGGTTAACATACATCTGTACTTTCCCGGACATGTCAGGCTTTTTGCTTCTTAAATCGCCATCTGGGAGGAAAATACGGACGTATGGTAACCCTACTGGTACAAAAAATACATACTGTGGCAGAACTTTTTATAGGGAACCGGTTGTTAAGAACTGAAAGGCTTTTTTTTCCCCAATCATCCCTGCGGGGCCCCACCAAAAATGTTCAAATTGGGCCCCGCACTTCCTAAAGCCGGCCTGCCAGCCACGGCCGGGATTCAAAGGGCTCTGGGCTGCTCGCAGAGATTCCCGGCCGCAGCTGAGGTTTAAAGATCTCAGGGCTCCCCACCGCCACGGGCAGCCCAGAGCCCTTTGAATCCCGGCAGCAGCTGAGATTTAAAGGGCTCAGGGATCCCTGTGGCTGCAGGCAGCACAGAGCCCTTTGAATCCTGGCGGCAGCTCCAGGGGATGGAGTGAGGCTGGGATTTCAAGGGCTCAGGATCCCCTCAGCAGCAGGAGCTCTGGGACCTTTAAATCCCTGCCCCAGCCCTGAAAAGCTCCGGGTTCCCCCAGTCGTCAGAGCCCCAGGCCCTTTAATTTGACCCTGAGGGCTCCCAGCCACCTCTTTGGCTGGGAGTCCCTGGTTGATTTAGCATCAAGTAACACCTCCCCACCACCAACCTTCCTTTTTGACCCACAGCTGTTTTGGTGGGGCGGCACTGAGGAAGGAGGGTTTGTTTCTGCAGGGCTGGGTGGGGTGTTTCCGCCAGGCTGGGAGGTCCTGAGTGGGGGGTGTTTCCGCAGGGCTGGGGGGTTTCGGTCCCCAGCTGTTTTCTTTGGAGTATTGTGGCCCTCTCTGTTTTACTCAAAGTACTGTACAGGAACTTTTCAGGGGGATTAAGGCAAAATGCCACATTTATTAGTAATACAGGTATCAATTAATACTCTATGATATGCACATGAGATATATATCACAGTCATGCATTCACGCACACACACAGACATAAACACACTCCGTCTTGCTGTTGTTACCAACTAGTTGCTCCCCTTAACTGCACTGGCCAGGTGAGTTAGATGGGGGAGGGGTGGAGTCGGGCTTCTACCGATCCAAATCGATGGTCCGATGGTGACAAGACGAGATCCGGGGTCCTTCTGCAAGACACCTCGCATTTATAGCAGCTTCCCTCTTAGGCAAATCTAGACCAGATTCAAAATCTTGGTCTGCGTCCGTTGGTCTTTGTGCTGCTTTTCTTTGGGTGTTGTCCCAATGCTGCTCAAAGAGGGTGTTTTCTAAAGAAGGTGCTTGCTTCTAATCCCTGAGGCCATCAATATGTCTGCTCTTCTTTATTGGGCCCACTTGACAAGTTGTATTGTCCTTTGCTCTGGCTCCCATTCCCTCTTCAACTGTTGTAGCTGTCTGGAGGTGGGTGTCTTCCAAGCCTCACTCATTCACACCTCATTCAGTCAATAGAGCAATTGATTACAGAGTGCGGGGGAAGATCTTATTCTACTTCTAGCAAAAAGACACATGTTTTCTTTCACTTTAACTATACTATCCTTAGGGGCTATAACATTTGATACAAAGTTTTCTACCAATTTTCTATATAGGGATCTAATACAAAGTTGTATGAAAATAGAGAGGCACAATGCCAAGTCATATGAATTACAAAATAACATCATGCCGGATGCAATGTCATAAAGATAAAGATACTTAATACAAAATAACACAATGCAACGTTATAAAGATTTATAGAGATAGTTAATACAGAGATTTCTCTACATCACCACTTTACGAGTTGTGCAGGCCTGCTGACGGCATTCGCGGGGCTTCTTTCTCGTGTGGATTCTCTGATGCTGAATAAGGTGCGAGCTGCGACTGAAAGTTTTCCCGCACTCATTGCATTCACAGAACCTCTCCCCTGTGTGGATTCTCTGATGCCGAATAAGGTGCGAGCTGCGACTGAAAGTTTTCCCGCACTCATTGCATTCACAGGGCCTCTCCCCTGTGTGGATTCTCTGATGTTGAGAAAGGCCTGATCTGTAAGTGAAGTTTTTTCCCACACTAAGCACATGTATTTTTTTTTGCTTTCCCCTGCAGATTTCCTGCTGTATTCTGGTTTCCTTAAGGCCCTTCTGAGTTCCCTGACAGGAAATAAATTTATCCATTTTCTCCCCTGGCTGGTTTCCCTGCTCTTTTTCTGCTCTGTGCTGAACCTCACACGTCATTGCATCACCTGCTGTGATAGAGACAGAAACCTCAAACAGGGATGGAAAGGGGAAGGCCAAACCAAAACAAGTGCTGGAGAGAGGACAAATAAAAATCAGGAACTCAGCTCCCCCCAACAGGAGAGAGGAGGGGATCAATTCAGCCTGCACATCCCATCCAACTTCACAGGGGGAAGGGAGAAAGCTACTGCCCGGTGTCTGCTAGCATCTAGAGGAAGCCTTGAGCTATATTTACCCTGCGGATGCGACCCCTGCTATGGACAATAATGAACTGAGAGACTTCCCAAGAGCTTTGTAGGGCATCCTAGATGTTTCCTTCAGGCACTTAGAGATTCTGAGTTGGTTTAGTGTTTCCTCATCTGTGCGGGGAGATCTCAGGATCTCTCTTTCCTCTGAACCCTGGAGCTCTGGGACCCATGGCTCTTCCCCTTGTTCCAGCTGGGAGATCATATCATGTTGGAAAACCAGAAACTCCGCTCAGATGAAAGAAAACAAAGGAGTTCAGTTGATTTCATACAACCTGATCATCAAAAACATTCTGTTAATTTATCTTCAGTGCTTAGTGTGACCTAGTGTGCCTGGGGCAGTCCTCACTGAAAATGCCAAGGTCAGAGCAGGCTGAAAAAGGGAGAGCAGATGCTCCCCATACTGGTGGTTAACACTGAAGTTAAACTCACTGACCAGTCACAAACTGTGCTTCTGATCCCACACACTGGTTAACGAGACTCTGAAAAAAGAAATCACACGGCCCCCTTTATTGCATGACAGTTCTCTGACTCCTAATCAGCAACTAGGTCCCTTACAGTGAGAGGTTATTTCAAAACTCTGCTCACTGTGATACAGCATGGCCAGAGGGCAGCAGGAGAGTGATCCTAATTGGATCCAGGAAGTGGGTGGGTAGAAGGTTAGCCACATTACCCAGGTTTGGATCTCATCCAAAATACCATGCTGCCAGCCAATCCTTTAGCAGTTAAACTAAATGTTTAGAAGAAAGAACAAATGAAAGAATGAAGTTAAGTTCCATCCTTCCAGACAATTCTTTAGCATCTAAACTAAAGGTTTAAAAGAAAGAAAGACAGAAAGAATTTAAATGGAAAAGCAGTCAGATACATTCCAAAATGGATATATCAGGTTCTTAGCAGTATTGGTGAGTTGCTGGCTTGAAAGTCTGTCTGGAACGCATTCACAGCTTGGATGGGTCATTCAGTCCTTTGTTCCAGGGTTCAGTTTGTGGAGAATTTGCTCCAGACTCAATAGGTGTATCCCCTTGGTCCATAGGTTCATTGTACAGCTGATGACCCTCAATGGGCCATCAAACATGCTAGGCAATGTTGATGCCAATATGTCTGGGGGTGTCACCCAGAAAAACTGCACAAGTCTGGAAATACAGTTACATATCTGTAACTCACAATACAAAGGTGATAGAAACATAGAATCAAAATTATCATACTTGGCAAATCATACCATTTTCACTGACACTTTTCATGGCATACCTAGCATGATTCATTGCAATTTTATCAGATTATATTATTTGATTATTAATACCAAAGTGTCTCACAATTTCATGCAGTCTCACACTTGCTAAACTAGTGAATCCCCAGGACCAGTTCCCCAGGTCCTTGAAGATGCCAAACATTGTGCTTAGGAGGGATTGAAATACCCACATATCTGCTGGGAACACACACACAGACACTGTGTCAATCTGTACCCCTGTGTTCACTCTTCTAGAAAATTATGATCAATTTTGTACCCAGTATGGCTTGTGAGGTATCATTAGAAAACGCATAACCTACTGAATATTATCCTCCTGTTAAAATGTGTAGTAACACTGTATGTAAACTTGTGAGATTTTACAGTATGATATTACTGAAAAAGTTACAGTTCTGGGGAACACCCACAGACCAGTTCCTCAGAGACAGCAAGGCAAACAGCAGGTCAAACAGCCATTCTCCTGCAGGGGGAAGGTGTGAAGACATTAAGGGCTGGTCTACACTACGGGGGGAAATCGATCTTAGATACGCTAATTCAGCTACGTGAATAACGTAACTGAAGTCGAATATCTAAGATCGGATTACTCACCCATCCTCACTGCGCGGGATCGATGTCCGCAGCTCCCCCTGTGAAATCAGCAACTACGTTGGGGTTGGGGTTGTTCCGGAATCGATATAAGCGCGCTCGGGATCGATATATGGCGTCTAGATGAGACGCCATATATCGATCCCCGAGCAATCGATTTTAACCCGCCGATACGGTGGGTAGTCTAGATGTAGCCTTACATTCCATCACAAGGACCTATTGAGGCTGTTGTGGAAAACGACCACAGGATTAATATTTGAATCAGCTCAGCCTGAGGCTCTTTTCTTGGTTACAAGCACGCAGGGGGCGACAGCTATTGGAATACTGTTCCCGAGCTAAAAATCACACAAGCCTTTTACAGCTTAAAACCACAAACAATGACACATACGTTGCACGTTAATTTCCTTATTTGGGATATATTGCTAAATATGATGCAGGTCAAAAGCAAGCTGAACAATCAGTTTTCCATATTTGGCCTTTCCTGTTATTTTTATTACACCTGGTGATATGGGAGCAAGACTCTCCATGTCTCAAGAAATCTCACTACCAACCTAGGCCATTTTCACATGCTGCGTTGCAATCCAGATCAGCGAGGAGTTGTGTCATCTGTAATCCTGGGTGAGATTCAGTGTTCTGCTGCTGGAGCTCCCCTGTCTGGATACTCCCAGCCAGAGTTCAAGGACGCACTGAGTGTCTGTATGATAAGTAACCCTGGACTGGCAGCTCTGACTCCAGCCGCCTGCTTGTTACACCCCAAGCACATTCTAGTTTGGGTAGAGAAAGCTCAGGGTTTGAGAGAAGGCTGGGGGTAGGAAGATTCTGTTCATTATGCTGGACCTAACCCCAGTTTTACTTAAGTAAAGAGGAGATATTTGACATTGTGTGATGCTGCTCCTGTGCTCTGTTCGCAAAGTGTTCTGCAGCAGAGGAGGGTCTCTGGTAGTATGTATGTTACTGGCCTATTGGGGTGATGCTGAAACAGGACAGGGTACAGATGGCATTGTGGGGGTGGCATGAACCTTCACTCTTCATTTCCCCTTCCAAGAACAGAAGGGACAGGAATCCTTACCCAGCAAGACCATCGTCTCATAGTTCCCCTGCATGACATCTCTGTAGAGGGCTCTCTGAGTGGGGTCCAGCAGAGTCCCCTCTTCCCTGGAGAAATACACAGACACCTCCTCGAAGGTCACCGGCCCCTGAAAGAGCAGGAGTCCAATACTCAGTACCTGCTGACCCACTCACAACCCCACTATTCACGGAACAGCAGCACCAGGGAAATGGAAGCTCCGGGAGGCACATGTTAACAGAGTCCCACCCCACCTTGCTTACAGCAGCCAGGAGGCATCAGAGGGTAGAAAGAGGGAACCTTTGTGTCTCCCATCTGACAGACAGAAGCAGGGTCTTCACATTTATCACATAGCTACTAGCCAGAGCTTAATATAGGAGATGGGGCTGTCTCTGGACCCTGATAGTGGCTCCCTGCTAGGAATCCAAGCACTCTCCAAATAAAATATATGGAAGAAAGGGGAAGTCAATCATAAAGAATAGAAGTTAGAAGGTCAGAATTGTAGTGCCCATTAACAAAGGTTTAGAGAAAATAGAGCCTATCAAACTAACGGGATATCCTTATTGGATGAGATCAAAAGTTTGGTTGCAGCTAATAGTACTGATGTAATATACCTAAACTTCCGTAAGGGACATGACTTGATTAGCACAATATTTTTATTAAAAAAAACTAGAATGATACAAAATAAACACGGCATACATTAAATAGATTAAAAACTCTGATAGTAAATGGGGAACCATGATCGAGTGGATTTCTTTCTAGCAGGTTCCTGCAGGGATTGGTTCTTGGCCCTGTGCTATTTAACATTCTTATCCATGACTTAGAAGAGAGTACAAAATCATCACTGATAAAGTTTACAGTTGCCACAAAGATTGGGGTTGGTGATAATTAATGAAATGTCAGTAGATTCAGGCTCCATCACTGAGAGTCTGGGAAGTTGTCCCAGCCCTGGCTGGAGGGTTATTTCCTGTTCCACAAAGAGGGGAAGTTCGATTCCCAACTCCTGTGCCTTGAAATTAGGACCTATCTGACACTACACCCCCATATTCATCATAGTGGTGTGATTATACTATGAATAGGACATAATTATGATCTATTTTGTAGAAGATGCATCATGTGTGGTGTCACTGGAAAAGTTCTGATTTGCTGAATATGATTATCCTATTTGTGTGCACATATCATGTTCGTATCTGAAGTTATGCATATTGACTCTGTATCTGTATTTCAAATGTGCTTACTCTGGGTAACACCCACAATGAGCCTTTCAGGTACAACAATGAAGAAGCCAGACAGTGCTGATGGCTCAACAAAGACAATGGACTGTGGAAGAGCTTAGCCTTCCTGTGAATGTTTCAGCCAGCCTATGAGTCATGGCTACTATGACTCAGCAGGGCCTGTGACCAGACCACATGACACTAAACTCCATTTTAGTACCTGTATTTTTCCACAAACCGGACTAGGAACTGAGTTTGGAACAAAAGGTTCCCACCATATGGAAAAGCTACATAAGGTGAGGTGTGACATCATCTCTTGGCCTCATTCTCCACACAAGAGAACTTCTGGAAACACCTGAGAAACAAAAACGGATGTGGGGGAAGTGCTGCTCCCAGGATCAAGAGATTTCTAGCTTGTGTATGGAAACTTGGGGGACTGCTTGTACCATCAGTCAGGGTGAGAAATTGCTAATTCAAATTCTATCCATCTAGTATGTTAGGCTTAGTCTGAGTTTTGGTTATTTGCTAAATAATCTTCTTTGATCTGTTTGTTATCACTTATAATCACTTAATCTATCTTTCTGCAGTTAATAAACTTGTTTGATGCTTTATCTTAACCAGCGTATTTTGAGTGAAGTGTCTGGGGAAAATCTCAGCTTGTTGTGCACATCTGTCCCATATCGAGGGGAAGGGGAACTACATGAATGAGCTTGCATTATAGAGATCCCTTTGCACTATAAGATGGTATCATTCTGGATTTATACTACAGCAAGTGTGCAAGGTTGGGGAGTGGGAAATTGGCTCTTGTCTTCTATCTGTCCTTGAGTGGCTTAGGTAACGCACTCAGGAAGCTTAGCTGGCTGCATGGCGCCACCTGCTGTTGTGTTGGGTGATAACAGGCCCTGGAGAGGCTGGCGAAATCTCCAGCAAAGCAGTGTGAGAAGGGCCAGCCCAGCGTGAGGGTTAGAGGACACAGCAGTTCCCAGAAGCTCCACAAACTGCCTCCTGGGGGTGACAACCCATCACGCCCTACACTACACAAGTCTCAGCAGGTTTGTCACATGCTGTTCCCTCCCTTTCTCCACCCGAGATATTTCCTGCTTCCCACCACCTCTAGCAATTCCCACCCTCTTATGCATTTACTGCTCCTCAACCTCCAAGCAGAGCCCGCCACCCTGATAATCTCTTACCTGAGCCAGCTCCATTGCAGCCATTTCCTTGCCCCTGGGAGGACGAGATTATCTGCAGCGAAACATGGATGTTATTCTCTGGCCTGCCGGGGTGAAAAGGGCAAGGTGTGAGAATTCAGACTAGGCTTTTGTCCATTCCCCAAGCCGATTCCCCCCAGCTTTTCCCCTGCTAATGCACATTCTAGGTTCTAGCACACTGTGAAGCACAGAGTGACCTTATTCCAGTACAGGCCTAGCCCCCTCCCAACAGGGTGTAACCCTCTGGCACATGGGGAAACCCTCCCAGTAACAGTCTCTCTCTTACACGTATCAAGTTTGCGGACAACACCAAGCTGGGAGGGGTTGTAAGTGCTTTGGAGGATTGGATTAAAATTCAAAATGATCTGGACAAACGGGAGAAATGATCTGAAGTAAATAGGATCAAATTCAGTAGAGACAAGTGCAAAGTACTCCACGTTGGAAGGAACAATCGGAGGCCAGAGAAGAGCAGAAACAAAGGAGTCACTTTGGGGGATTCTCCCTGTCATTGTCCCCAAGGCAGCTGTCTCAGGTTTACAAAGGTGTTTCATGTTCCAGCCTTTATACAGTCTCTCCTGGGAGTGCCCCTTTTCATGGACTGGGCCTAGTTTTAGTTTTTGGTAGTTAACAATCTTGGTTTATTGTTCATCTAACCAGTATGTGTGGATTGAAGTGTGTTGGAAACTCTGTTTGGGATAACAAGCTGGTGCATGTCATTTTCCGCTGATGAAATGACAGACTTCATATGAGCTTGGGTCGTTCAGTAGCGTGCTGGACAGTGCAAGATGCACATTTCTGGGGGAAAGTTGGGCACTTGAGAATTTGCTGGTTTTCTCCTGAGGTGTAATTCATGAGTGGCTGTCTAGCAGCACTCAATACTGTGTAGCTGGGAGTGAGTTACATGCTGGAGACTGTGTGTTAATTGGCCAAGAGGGGCTGTTCTCGCGGGAAAACAGTGGAAAAGGCACCCCATGCTGGAGGACTGAGGGGACAGCTATTTAACAGTCCAGATAGTACTCTGGGTAACATCACAGACACTCATTATGACAGAGCCTCTTACAACACAGAGAAAGTAAATCCATGTCCCAGAAATCGAAGACTCCTGACAGAGGGCAAGTGTCCCTGGCACTGCTTCTTGCTGACAGAGAGGTTCAGAGACAGTGCGAGAATCCTGGGGAAGCTGGGAACAGGAAGCATGGGCTGGCGGGGTTCGGTGGAGAAAGGGAACAGGAAGGGCAGGGATATTACTGAATCCAGGATCTCAGCAGTACTAGATGACAGGATAGCACATAGTGCAGCCCATTGGAAAACACAATCCCAACTATATATACAAAATAATGGGGTCTAAATTAGTTGTTTCCACTCAAGAGATGGATCTTGGAGTCACTGTGGATAGTTCTCTGAAAACATCCACTCAATGTGCAGCAGCAGTGAAAAAAAGTGAACAATGTAGGAAATAATTAAGAAAGTGATAGATATGACAGAATATCTCATAGATCATATTTGTAAAAAGAGCAAATAAATCCATGATACACCCACATCTTGAATGCTGCATGCACATGTCACCCCATCTCAAAAATAGATATATTGGAATTGGAAAAGGTTCAGAAAAGGGCAACAAAAATGATTAGGGGTATGGAACATTTATGCCAGACCTAACCCCCAGTTTCACTTGAGCAAACAGGAGATATTTGACACTGTGCAATACGGCTCCTGTGCTCTGTTCCCAAAGTGTTCTGCAGCAGAGGAGGGTCTCTGGTATTATGTGTGTCACTGGCCTATTGGGGTGATGCTGAAACAGGACAGGGTACAGATGGCATTGTGGGGGTGGCGTGAACCTTCACTCTTCATTTCCCCTTCCAAGAACAGAAGGGACAGGAACCCTTACCCAGCGAGGTCACAGTCTCATAGTTCTCCTGCATGACATCCCAGTAGAGGGCTCTCTGAGTGGGGTCCAGCAGAGCCCACTCTTCCCTGGTGAAATACATAGCCATCTCCTTGAAGGTCACCAGCCCCTGAAAGAGTAAGAGTCCAACACTAAGGACTTGCTGCCCCACTAACAGCCCCACTATTTGTGGCAGAGAAGAGTGAATCAAATGGAAGCTCTGGGTGGATCATAGTCAGGAGAGTCCCACCTCGACCTGGCTCAGAGTATCCAGCAAATGCCAGGGTGAGGGGATGAAGAGAGAGCCCCTTATCTCTCCCAGCATATCCATCACCCCCCTACTAGCCACTGACTGATACAGGAGATGGAGCCCCTAGCAGGGTGCAGGGAGAGCTCGCTGGTAGGATGCCCAACACCCTCCTCATTGTGAGGAGCGGGATATGAAGGGAGAGGCAGCTCCAATAAGCCTGACTCATGGGTGTCCCCTTTATATCTCACAGCAGCTGATGGTTAATGAGGTCAGGCTCCAGCACTAGGAGTCTGGTCAGTTTGACTAGCTCCATGTAGGTGGGTTATTTTCTCTCTTCACAAATTAGGGCATTTCCACCTCCAAACCTCCTGGGTCTGTTCCTAGAATCTAGGCCACTTAGTAAATAACTCCCAGCAGGCCTGCCACACCCTGGCCTCCTCCTTTCCCCACGCTGTGAATTTCCTGCCCCGCTCCAACCTCCAAACCAGACTCTGCAAACCTTCCCACCTCTGGTGTATTTGCTCTCCCTTCCCTCCAGCAGGAACCCACCAGCAACCCCCCGATAATCTCTACTTGGACTGACTCCACTTCAGCCATTTCTCTTCCCTGTCCCACGCCAGGCTGGGATGAGCTTGAGCAAAACATTCTGCAGCCTGTCTGGGGGAGAAGGGCAGTTGTGGGCGTTTCACAACCGGTTTTAGTTAATTTCACATCACAATTCCCCCAGGCCCTTTCCCTGCAGACAGACACCCTAGATTCTGTCATGCTGGGAAATGCTCAATCTGTTTATTACAATTTACACCTGGCCCCTCCTGCCAGGCTAAGTCCACAGACACATTTTTTAACCTCCCTTCTCTCTCCCCTCACCCCTTCTCTGAACACAAGGCTAGAAAAGAGCAGAACCAAAGGAGTCACTGTGGGGGATTCCCTCAGACACTGACCCCACGGCAGCCACACCCCAGCAGGGGGAATATGGAGTCAGGAACTGGCTTTTGCTCTGTCTGATTTTTGTTTTGTTCACTGGAAAGTGCTTCTGCCCCAGGATGCAGCAATACATGTGTCTGGGTGGACTAGAGAGCTGGAAATCTCCCCCCACATTCATTTCTCCCACTGCCCCTTTCAGTCTCTCCTTCCCCTGTCCTCTCTCCCTGCCCCTCTGGCTGGGACAGTCCCATTCCTGGGGGCTTTGCTCTCCCATGGCTGGATTTCCTCCTGGCAACCGCTAATGGGAGGAGAAATGAGGTGGTGTTGTTTGTGCAGAGTCACTTTCTTGCCAGACCCTAGGACATTCCCTGAGGTCTTTCAGTTACCTGGAGACTCTGGCTCAGAATTTAGTAGTAACAGGGCCCAGGACTGCCCTAGGGGGCTAGGACCAGCTGCAGAAAGTCATCCCCTGGGCCGGGCAGAGAAGAAGCTTTAATTAAGGTCACTTCCCAGCACAGAGCCCCACTGGGGGAGCAGCAGCTGCCAAGCCTGGTCTCCCAGATCACAATGGAGGCTGCAGCATCTGACCCAGGAAGCTGAACCCCAATATCCTGAGCAGAGAGGGACAGAGTGTTTCAGCAGCTTCCCTCCTTTAGCTCTCTGGGGAGAGCAGCTAATGGGAGCCCCTCCTCACAGGGAGAATGGCTGATCTCATTTGACCCACTGTCCATCTGGAATCACTCCTTGACTTTCCATACAGTGACTCTGGATTAACAACGGTCTCAATGACACCGGATTTCAGAAAGAATGAGTTCAGAACGCTGTGGAAAAGACCATCGTGTGGCAGTGCTGACTCCCTTCCCACCTCCCTCACCCCCGCAGATCTAGGACAAGGACTGCGGGCAAAAATTTTCCAAACGGAACCGAAAGTTCCTGCAGTTTTCAAAAGAGGAGAAAAGTAAATTCTGTGATTTCACACTAACAGTGTTTGCTACTTGGACAGAAAGTTATCACAGTGACAGGGCACGTGACTGGGGAATGGACTTGGTGACCTGGTGACTAGGAGCCAGGACTCTGGTACAAGTTGACCAGAGAGAAGGATCATGGTTAGCAGCAGCCCCCAGACACCCCCTAGTACCCAGAGCCCAGACCCCCCAGCCAGGGGCCCCAGACACCCCCCAGCCAGGATCCCATCAGATATTCCCTGGGACGCAGCCCCCAGAGTCCCTGGCCAGGGACCCCAGATACCCCTCAAAGCCCCACCGGCCAGAGAACCCCCACCACACCATGATTGCCAGGTTGGGAATCACAAAGGGCTCCCCCCACCAAGAGCCCCCAGCAGCCAGGGACCCCCTCAAGGGGCCCCCCCCCACTGGGAACTCAGTCCCTCACTGCCTGCCTAGGAACTTCCCCACCCTCCAGAACGATCTACGCTGACATTTGCCTGGGACCCCCTCCTCTGCCCAGTGTGACCCCCTGATGCTTTACAGTGCGACCCATCACTCTGCTTCCCTGGCATGCCCTCACCTAGTGCCAGGGATCCCCTCCCCCAGCTCTGTGCACTGGGCATGGCAACAAAACCAGGAACCAGCGGGGGAAGCACAGACAGAGCCCCTGGGACAGAACCAGGCTCCCTCTAACCCTCTGTCCCGCCTCCCCAAGAGACACCCACCCCCACTGTTCTGCAGCCACCAGGCCCCCAGCGATACCCACCTCCAGGACCCATAGCCTCAGGGATGGGCACATCAGAACCACCACCCCCGAAAACCCCAAACCTCCACAACCCACCAACCTGACTAGGGTACCCCCTGCCCAGCCACCCAGAGGCCTCCCCCTACCACAATGCCCCTTCAGCTGCAATCTCCCCACACAGACACCTTCCCTGCCCCTGCAAGTGTTACCTCACAGAGTGGGACAAGTGGCTAGAAAGTTAACACCACCTCCTGCTGGCCAGTCACACAGGCAGAGGGAGCCTGGGGAGTGCTTCTTTAACAGGAGAATGGAAGGTCTGGAGGACAAGAAAGATCCACGGGCTGTCACTAGCAAATAATGGCCACCATGGATCCACCCCAGAGGCGGCTGCATCTTAGCACATTGGGAAACAACCCATCATATTCAATTAGAAATAAAATAACTAGAGAGAAGTGGGGCAAATGTTTGGGGTATTTTATATCAATCTTTGAGACACGCAGAGAGAACCCTGTCACAAAGGACATTTGATAACATGAGAGAAAACCACCAAGATCGGAGGGGATTTGATGTTGCTATTAAATAACTAGTGGAAAAGGGGGACTGTTGGACTGGATTTTATATGACTGTCCAATACATAAACAGAATGTGATGGTCCCCCCCGGCCACGGGGCAACCATTCACGTCAGCAGCTCAGAGCCCTTTGAGGAGCTGATTTAAGGGCGGGGGGGGAGCTGGAAGGCTTCCTGGACAATGGAAGGGGGCCGCAGCGGAATTGGGAAATGGGGTCTGGGCAGTCTCCATGGGGGTTGTGCTCCTCCCTTCCCTTCCCTGACCTGGCAGAGAACGGGAACCTCATCCCATCCCACTCCAGTGGGAGCCATGTTCTGGGGAATGACCCAGGGCAACAATTTCCCACCCAAACAAGGACAAATCGCTGCAGTTAAAATGGGTGGGAAAATCCACCCCCCATCGGAGAGATTTTAAATTGACATTTGAGAAGTATGGAGAGAAAAGGGAAAATCAGAGGCAATTAGAGAGCTGATCATTGGGGGGGGGGGGAGGAGAATCTCCCTGGATTTTATAGCCACGTGTGATAATGAGAGAGAAAAGGGGAAATCTTGAGAGAATGTGTGTGTGGGAGGAAGTGGCAAAAACAGGGACAGGATCCAGTTAACTCACCTCCCTCCCACCCCGGGAATATCCTGGCTGCACAGAGACAGATCTACCCCCCCAACCCAGTGACCTCCCACCCCTGCAACTCCGGCTTCTCCTCCCGACTCGACACCTCAGCCCTCACACCAAAGGGGGGGGCTCTGCCAGCGCCTCCCCCTGAGCTCAACTCCTGCTCCTCCCCCCAGCCCGGATTGTGCCCTTTAGCCCCCCATGAACCCTGCCTCCAGCTGCCTCACCCCCCCCCCGCCCATCAATTTCCTGCTCTGCGCCCGCCCCTCCCACGCTCCCTGTTACTCCCCAGCCCCGCTCCAGTCCCGCCCCCAGGGGAACGTTACGGCTGGTCCGGGCAGGGGGAAGGGCAGCGGCTTCAGCGGCTGTTACTGGGTATGCGCAGTGCCCGGGAGTAGCACATTGCTATGGGGAGGGATTTAATACACCGCCCCCCCGCCCCGCCTGGCCCGGGCTCCGCCCCTCCCTCCCACACGACGGCCGGGCCCCGGCCCCCCCATCCCAGCGGGGCGGGCGGGCGGATCCTCCTGCAGCTCCACTGGGGCAGAGGCACCTTCAAGGCTTCTCCCAGGCTCCCTGGGGCAGAGTCACTTTTCTGCCCCCCAGTGCGTCTCATTCCCCAGGGGCTCCGGGTCACAATGTCCCACCGCCCTTCCCCCGCCTGCAGCTCCGGCTTCTCCCCTCCCGCCCCCGCCAGCCACACCAAGGGGAACCCCCGGGCCCCAGTCTCTGTCCCCAGCTGGATCCCAGCCGGGCCGGGGGCAGATCCTTGCTGCAGCTGAGAAAAGCATCTCCGCTCTGGCTCGGGCAGCTCCAGCGCTGCTGGCAGCACTTGGAGAACCAGGAAGCAGCTGTTCAGGCCGGGCTCCACGTCACAATGTGCCAGATCCCCGCCCCCAGGAGCTGCCCCGCCCCTGAGCTGAGGCATAGCCCCGCCCCCAGGAGCTGCCCCGCCCCCAGGCTGTGCCAGAGCCCCGCCCCCAGGAGCTGCCCCGCCCCTGAGCTGAGCCAGAGCCCCGCCCCCAAGAGCTGCACTGACCATGGGCTGTGCCAGATCCCCGCCCCCAGGAGCTGCCTCGCCCCCGGGCTGAGCCAGAGCCCCGCCCCCAGGAGTTGCTCCGCCCCCGCTCTTTGCTGGAGCCCCGCCCCCAGGGGCTGCCCCGCCCCTGCTCTGTGCTGGAGCCCCGCCCCGAGGAGATGGCCCTCCCCGAGCTGAGCCAGAGCCCCGCTCCCAGGAGCTGCCCGGCACCTGGGATGTGTCAGAGCCCCGCCCCCTGGAATTTCCCCATGTTGGGTCTCTGAGTTTTGTTCTCCTGCCGCCTTCTTCCCAGCACCCCCTGCTCCCTTCCTGTGTCTGCAAACACCCCCCCTCCCCCGGGGCCGGCTGCAGTGCTCGCTGAGGCTGATTCCAGTGGCTGAAGTTGCCTCCATCTCTGCTTCACCTGGAAGGGGAGAGACAAAGAGAGGAGATGGTCCCAGGGTGTGAAACCAGAATCAGGGGGCAAGGAAAGAAGGACTGTTTGGAAAGGTGGGTTTTTTTGTGGGGGGGGGGTGAGCCAGAGGGATTCAGAAGAAGTTGGGAAGCAGAGGCTCAGGGAAATTGAGGGGAACCTCTTGAGTGTCTCAGTGTTGCCCAGGGTTTGTACAGCACCTTGCATAATATGGGGTCTGATCTCAGTCATGGTCTGTGCAGCACCTGGGAGCCCTGATGTATGTTTCCTGATCACAGGTTCTGGGAATGGAGAGAGGGAAACCTCAGCAGCCGAAGGTTAATGCAGCCCCGTGTGCAACCCCTGCTAGGGTGATCCGACAGCAAATGTGAAAAATTGGGATGGGGGTGGGGTTAATAGGCACCTATATAAGAAAAAGACCCAAAAATCGGGACATCTAGTCATGCTAGTCCCTGCTGTTCTCATAAGGGATCGGCTTAGAGAGGGTTTGGCTACACTTGCAGCTGTCCAGCGCTGGGAGTTAAAGCTGTCTTCCTACAGCTGTTTAGGGAAAGCGCTGCAGTGTGGACACACTGACAGCTACCAGCACTCTGTCATGGCCACATTTGCAGCGCTGTTGGGAGTGGTGCATTATGGGCAGCTATCCCAGCATTCAAGTGGCTGCAATGTGCTTTTCAAAAGAGGAGGGTGGGGTGGAGTGTGACACGGAGCGTGGGGGAGACAGAGCGAATGGATTTTTGGAGCTGACACTGTGTCAGCTCCCTGCCTGGCAAGTTCAAGCCTCCTCCCCCACCCCTCTCTCATTCACTAAATGCAAATAGCCGCCTTTGTTTTTTTCCTCACAGACCAGATAAGCCGCTGATCCAAAACAGACTCACCCCCCGTGCCCACCCGGCTGCTTCTCTCCTCAAGCAAACACCAGCTGTGGGTGTTCCAAAGGGATCCCCCTGCCTCTGCTCATTCACTGCAAACAGTAACTGTGTTTGGTTTTTAGATAAGCAGCTCCGGGAGCCTTGAGCTCACAACAAAACAAACAGAGGCATCACACCAAAACAAAGAGCGTTATCTCTACTTAAAAGCATTATGGGAAGGTTCCGGAGGTCAGTGACAGCGTAGTAAGATTAATCACTGTTTACACTGGCACCCCAGCGCTGCATCACCAGCTCTGTTCTCTTTATTCCTCTCGTCGAGGTGGAGCACATGCAGCACTGTAGCCAGGGAGATACAGCGCCTTATGTGCCTTGCCAGTGTGGACGGGGAGTAAGTTACAGCGCTGTAAAGCCACCACCTGCACTGTAACTCTCCAGTGTAGCCATGGCCTGAGTTGTAGTAATAATAGCAGCCAAGAATCCGGTGGCACCTTATAGACTAACAGACGTATTGGAGCATGAGCTGTCATGGGTGAATACCCACTTCGTCAAACGCAACAATAGTCCCATATGGGCTAGTGGTCAGGATTCCTGGTTTTCAGCCAGGTGGCCTGGGTTCAACTTCTGGTGTGGGAAGAGTGCAGAGCTTTTGCCCAGAGTGGAGGCAGGAAATGAAAGGAACAGGAAGGGATCCTGCCAGCAGTGGAGTTAGACAGTGTAGGGAGGGGACCCCAGAAGTGGGGGTGGGGCAGTGGTTTGGGGGGAGATGAGGGAAGGATCCCAGCAGTGCGGGAAGTTGACAACCTGGAGAGCACAGGCCTGGAATGGGGACCTGGAAGAGTGAATGTGTCCCTCTAAACCCATCAACTGCAGACTAGGCAGGCTTGGAAGAATTGTGTATTTGTTGGTAAATGTCAATTTCTGTGTAAACACACAACCCAATGGCAAAATATTTCCATCAATAATCATCAAAATTGACAGATGGGCAAAGTAAGAAACATGCTGCTTGAGAACTTATCATGTTGTAGGAGCAGCAGTGATCTGTATGCTCTGTATATCCTGTATGCTCAAAAGGTCTGTTAAACTCCCCCAGTTTGTGTCCTTTCCCTCTTTGAATGCCTGTGAAGTGGCTTTCCCACTCTCCTTTCTACCTCCAGTGAATGCCCTTCACCCGGCCCATCTGGCCAGTGGTTCGCTGTGTTACATTCTATTGCACCTCAGGGAGACTGATCTTCATCGCACCGTCCATCGCTGCGCTGTGGGACACTTACCTTAAAGGATCCTGACATCTCCACTGCCAGGCCTGTCCTGGGAGCGTGAGTATGAGTGTGACACCCTCCCCCATCCCTTCTTTTGAGCTTAGCCATCAAGCTAATAAATGTGCTGCTTTCTGCCAAACTCTGGGGGGGAGGGGCATTATTAGTCCTCTCTAAGCTTACTAACTGACCCAATTTTGGGTAACACAAGCAACATTGTTTGATTTGTTATTGTACCAAAGAGGGAGATGGTTGTCTATAAAGGAGGGTGAAGACTAAATGCCTCTGATGAGAATGGGATTTGAACCCATGCAGGCAAAGCATAATGGGGTAGCAGTCAATCACCTTAACCACTCGGTCACCTCATCTGAGCTGTCAAAAAACGGACAGGAGGAGAAATCTAAGGCCGGCAGAGATAGGGACACGAAGGAGTTTTTAAATACTAAGCGTAAGCAGGGTCTGAATGAGCTCCCCTCTCTCACCTAGTGAGGAGCTGGGGAAAGACTTCAGGAACAGACCGTGTTTGCATAGACACACCTACTCTGCCTAGCTATGCAGCATGATGGGGCCGCTTCCCCAAAATGACCAGTTTGGGATGGTCTTGGGTTACAAATCACTTTAGGATTGAGTGGAATGAAATGTTATTCTCCTTCCTGTATGAGTGAAGGTCAGCAGAACACACCTAGTCCGTCCTGATGGAGGGGTAGGTGAGTGAGGAATAGCTTTTATTGGACTGCAGAGAAGTGATTGAGGACGTCACCCTAAACCAGTGGTCCCCAAACATTTCACACTGTGCCCTCTTAGCCATGGCTGTGGCCCCTCGGAAGCCACGGTCAAGAACCGGGGCTGGGAGGAGTGGGGCTGTTGCTTGCTGTGGAGAGGGATGTGGACAGGGGTAAAGGGGTCGACGCCGGGCTGGGAGCCAGAGTCTCAGGCTGAGGGTGGGGTTGGGGAAGAGCTGTGGCAGAGTGGTGCTCCCTCCCTGCCCTCTATGTGGGCTGGCTCAGGTCCTGAGGTGCCCCCATGAATGTTCCTATGTGTCCCCCTAGGAGTCGCACCCCACATTATTGGGACCACTGAACCCTACTCGCTAAGCCGGGGCTAGTGATGCCAAACCCCCGGGAAAGGGAGAACAAGTGTGGGGGCCCCAGCACCAGAACCATGCCCCTACCTTCTGTCTGTGGCTCTACCCCCTTCCACCCATGGCCCCATCCACTGTCACTTCTGTTCCACCCCTTCCCCCACCAGCCCCACCCTATCACTCCTTTACCCCTGCCCCGCTGTGGCCCTGAGACCAGAGAAGCTCTGTGCCCCTGCTGCAGCCCCCGGGCTGTAGCAGGGAGTGGGAGCTCCACCAGCCCTGGGGCTGACATAGGGGAGACTTTTCCAGGGGGACCTAACTTGGCCAGGGCCCCTGATCATGGGCCCCACTGTCCCCTTGGCAGTGCAAGGTTTGGGGAGGCTGAGCCCCCTTGTCATAAACAGATAGCTAAGGGTTAATGTTCTTTTACCTATAAAGGGGTAACACCAGTAACCTAAAACACCTGACCAGAGGACCAATCAGGAAACAAGACTTTTTCAAATCTGGGTGGAGGGAAGTTTGTGTGTGAGTTCTTTGTTCTTTGTCTTGTGTCTGTGGCGTCTCGGCTATGAGAGTGATTTTTCTATCTCCTGCCTTTCTAATCTTCTGTTTCCAAGTTGTAAGTACAAAGATAATAAGACAATAAGTTTATGTTGTTTTTTTTTGTATTTACATGTGTGTAGTTGCTGGAATGTTTAAATTGTATTCTTTTTGGATAAGGCTGTTTATTCATTTTTTTCTTTTAAGCAAATAACCTTGTATTTGTCACCTTAATACAGAGAGACCATTTTTATGTCCTTTTCTTTCTTTTTACATAAAGCTTTCTTTTTAAGACCTGTTGGATTTTTTCTTTAGTGGGGACTCCAGGGAATTGAGTCTGCAGCTCACCAGGGAATTGGTGGGAGGAAGAAGTCAGGGGGAAAATCTCGTTGTGTTAGATTTACTAGCCTGACTTTGCATACCCTCTGTGTAAGGGCGAAGAGAGATTAGCTATCTTGGTACTTCTATTTCCAGGACTGGAAACAGGGAGGGGGGAGTCCCTCTGCTTAGATTCACGGAGCTTGCTTCTGTATATCTCTCCAGGAACCCAGGGAGGGAACACCTGGAGGGGAGGAGGGGGAAGGGAAATGGTTTATTCCCCTTTGTTGTGAGACTCAAGGCATCTGAGTCTGGGGGTCCCCCGGGGAAGGTTTTGGGGAGACCACAGTGAGCCAGGCACTGTATAAATCCCTGGCTGGTGGCAGCTTTACCAGGTCCAAGCTGGTAACTAAGCTTGGAGGTTTTCATGCTAACACCCATATTTTGGACGCTAAGGTCCAAATCTGGGAAAATATGTTATGACACCCCTCCCCCAGAGCCTCCATTACGAGCCGCCCAGGCTACCACTGCTCAGTGTGTGGCCAGTCTCTGTGTTTTCTGCTGCTCGTTCTGGGGAGCCTGGCCGGCCTTAGGGGTGGTGCCCCCCGATAGCCGCCCAGGGCTCCAGGGGTCAAAGGGCACCGTGTGGCAGGGCAAAGGTGCTCACTGCTCTCCCCTGCCCCAATGCTCCTCCATGGGCCCATAGAGGTTTGAGGGGAGTAAGGAGCAACCCTATGTGCTCCATGCGTCCTGGTCACTTTTCCCACTTGGGCTGTGCTGTGAGGGGAGCATCAGAAGCTGCTGCTCTCTGCCCTCCCGCTATGCAGCCCGGCTGAGGAAAGTGACCTGGATGCAGGGAGCTCGGATGATCTCACTTCTTGCCCCCACATCCCACAGCCCATAGGGGTGCCCAGATGAGCAGCGTTCCAGGGAGGAGTAGGGGGCAGCAATGCCAGCTGCTCCATGCACACAGGTCAGTCTCCCCATGTGGGTGCAGGAGGGGGTGCAAGGGTTTCTGTGATGCCTATTCTATCAATATCGTCACTCAATACCAGGCACTCAAATTCACCAGTCTTAGTACTTAGACGTTTAGCGTTTGTATTTAAGCACTTCTAAAATGTGTCCCATTTTAGCTGTCTGCTATTACATGATGTAATTGAGGGAGACTCTTTCATTTCACTGTTTCTCATCAGAACCTACCTGTACATTATCATCTTCCATCCTCTCCACCTTACTAGGCTAAAGAGAATCCCTGTGAATAGTTCCTCTCCTAACGGATGTCTCTGTCTGAACCCTGTGCTCCTCAGCGCCTGTCGGCTTTCCCCAGCTCTGAGACTGTGTCTACACCGCACACCTTACCACGGTGCAGCTGTGCCACTCTAACCATGCCATTGTAAGGTGCCTCCAGTGAGGGGCAGGAGCTTTGTCACCGGGAGCACAGCTCCACCTATGATGCGCTGTTCACACTGCCGCTTTTCATGGCTCAAATTTTGGCATTCGGGGAGTGTTTTTTCTCACAGCAGAGAGACAAAATTTTTAGCAACAAAAGCCGAAATTAAAAAAAACTCCTCCGCAACCTATTTAATTTTACCTTTATACAACCTTTATACTGCCTACAGTTCTGGTATCCTCATTTGAAAAAGATGTTGTGAAACTGGAGCTAGGGCAGCAAAGAGCCACCAAATGTTGTGAGGGCTGGAGAAAAATGCCTTCCAGTGAGCTATTGAAAGAGCTCAACCTGTTTAGCTTATCAAAAGAAGATTGAAAGGTGATTTCATTGAAATGTTGAAGGGCCTTAATGGAGAGAAAAGATTGGGTATTTACGGGCTCTTGAATGGAGCAGAGAAAGGCATAACAAGACCCAATGTCTGGAAAGTGAAAAGAGACAAATTCATATTACAACTGAAGCACAATAATCAACAGCGAGGATGATTCACCACAGGAGCAAGCTACCAAGGAAAGTGGTGGATTCACCATTTCCTGATGTCATTTAATGAAGACTAGATGCCTTTCTGAAATGTGTTTGCCCCCAAAGTAGCTGTTATGTCATACAGGAGGCCTGTGATATGCAGGTTAGATGCTCTAATGGTGTCTTCTGACCATGAAATCGACTAATTTCTGAAAAACTGAGTGTAGCACTGGGAGCAGCGTCTGATGTTTTCCAGTGTAGCCGGCTTGCTGCCTAGAACGAACGCTCCTTGAGTGGGGTGATCCACAGGGAGTAGCTCAAACCTCCAAAGTGCCTGGCCAGGGGCAGGACATTAGCCCAGCAAGGGAGGGGTGTGGCAGTGACATCACAAAGGCCTTTTGCAGGACCTCAGAATATTGGTCAAAGGTGGCGGGGAGGTGGTGAACTCACAGAGAGATGCTGACATCAGCCAGGCAGGACAGGGGCGAGGGGCCAGGGAAACCTCAGAGACCTCTGTGGCTTTGCTTCAGCACGTTTCCTTCTCCAGGTCTCTCTTTGAGGACTGAGAGATTATTTGGGGTCATGGACGTGAGCGCCAGGAGGAACCTCTTTCGAGTTTCCTCCTTCCCTTGTAGTGATTTTACTAGAAAACAGCCGTCCCTGTTTAGCAGGTAAGAGCCTCCTGGAAGTTTGAAACCTGTTCAGTCTGATCTATCTGGTGACAAGGGAATTCTAGGCATGGAAAACACGAGATTAAGGAGGCAGAGTTTATTGCGCAGCTGGGATTTTGTCTCTTAGAATCGCTGGGGACATTAGGGTTTGTCCTTTTTGTTTCACCTCTTCCTCCATCCCTCCCTCCTCTTCTTCTCTTGCTTCTTTTGTCCTTTCTCCTGTTCCCTTCCCAACAACAGGACGGAGGGGTGTGTGTGTGTGTTGCAGGGAAGTCCTCTGCAGCTCCCACTAAGGAAGGTCCACCCAAAAATGTGGGACTGAAATAGTGCTCGGGCAGTGATCCCCACCGGTGACCTGGGCCATCCTTTGGGCTCTCTGGTGAGAACCCTCAGCCTCCCGTCCTCAGTCTCTACCCTGATTGGTTGAGCAGGGGGTTATTGACAGGGAGGAGACTCAGGTCCTTGTTGTTCTCTTTTAAGATCAAGTAAATAAGTCAGAACCAGTTCTATCTTTGATTAATTTTGCTGCTTCTCTGCATTAATTGTCTCTGAGCAGTTGATGATTCCCTCTAACATTGCAGTTCTCCTCAAATACTTGCTGAATAATTACTGTCACTGTTGTTGGTCTGGAGCTCATCTGAGAGCACAGTATTCAGGTCATTCAATGTCTGAAATTCAAGATCCGATGGTTTGTTTGAAAATCAGGGCTCTTGGGTCCTATTCCCAACACTGCCTCTGACGGGCTGTGTGACCTAAGACAAGTCAATTCACCTTTCTCAGCCTTAGCTTCTCCCTCTTTCAAGTAGGGATAATAATGATCCGCTCTTACCTACCTCATGGTGGGTGAAGGATGCGGATCCATTTGGGAGTGTCACTAGAAGTAGTGCATAATGTGAAGTTTCCCATCATGTTTACTCAGAGCAGATTATGACATAATAGATTAGCTGAAATAGTCTATTTTATTTGTATTTTTTTATTTTGAAATTGTTAATAGTAGCAACGACTTAGCTCAGATTGAAGCATCTTATCTAATGGTTGAGATGTAAGTGTCTCCTCTTTGTGTGCGAGGAGACAATTTAACACACTCTGACAAAGAGGAGATGCTTTTGTTTTGCAACAAAATATTTTTGCAAAGATCTTTCATCCCACTTGTTATGATTTTGAGAAACAAACTGGTTTAGTCTAAATGGGATTTTCGGACAGAAACGCTTTGAATGAAATTTTCCCACCATCTCGATTCCTGGGCTCTGGGGTGTTTTCATCTGTTAGAACAGGAGTCAGAACTGGTTGCTTCTCTTTCTGGCTCTGCCATCGCCTTGTTGTGTAGGCCTTGGGTAGGTCACTTCCCTTCTCCCATCTGTCCAATCGAAACAGGAACAGTTCTCGAACTATGGGCAGTTTAGAGCCCAAGTGAGATAAGGGGTATTAAAGCCCTCTGTGTAGGAGAAAGGAGAGTTTCACAGTGTTTAGCACCAAGGAATTCTAAAGTTTGCTAAAATGTCTAGTCTGTGGAAACAAGAAATGGTCGGGGCCAAACTTATTAACCACTGCCTTTTTAAAGCCCATTCAAAGATGTGAGTCCCTATCTTTTAGGTACCTGTGGTTCTTTGCCAGCAGCAGCGAAGAGGTTCCTGCCTCCGTTTTTGTGGCCTTAACAAACCAGGTGTTGTGCCCCAGTTCTCGTCTGAGACCCCTGAAAAAGAAGATCTTCCCATCCATGAACAAGACAGGACCTATCTTTCAAAGGGGAACAAAAAGACCTCTGGGACTTACAGACTAGCTAGCCTGACTGCCATAGCTGGAGAGATCCTGCAATACATTCTTAAACACTCAGTTTGTCAGCAGCACCTACAGGATGATTTGGTTCTTATGACTAGTGAGCGTGGAATTGTCAAGAACAAATCATTCCAAAACAATCCTCTTTCCTTCTTTGGCAGGGTTCTGGGCCTGGTAGAGGTGAGTAAACAATAGATGGGATCTAGCTTGGTGTTACTAAGGCTTTTGACACAGTCCCATAGGACTTTCTCAGAAGCAAACGAGGGAAATGTAGTCCAGCTGCAATCAGTGTAATGTGGGTGCAGAGCTGGTTGAAAGCCAAGACTCCAGGAGCCCTTCTCCATGTTTAGCTGCCCAACGAGGAGGGTGAACCTAGTGGGTCTGGCAGGGATCAGTCCGGTGTCAGGTACTATTCTATATTTTCATGAATGATTTGGAAAATGGAGTGGAGAGCATGCTCCTAAAGTTTACAACTGACACCAAGCACTTTGGAGCACAGGATTGAAATTCAAATCACCCTTAACAAATTGGAGACTTGGTCTTCTTGAGCCAAACTCCATGGTTAGGGCTCTCTCTCTACACTGGGCTGAAGTGAAAGCCCAGAGCCAAGCACTCCTCCTGGGCAGTGAGCTCCGACCTTGATTGGTCAGATGCTGCTTAGCACTGTCAGAGCAGCTTTTGCTGGGAGATTCTCCCAGCACTTTCCAATAGCGGGAAGGTATGAAATCCCCATTTGAGTGCTGGGGACAGAGCCCGAGAGTGGGGAGCAACTTGCCCAAAGTCCCCAGGAAAAGGAAAACAACCAGCAGAGGAACCAATAGGAAACCCAGCAATGGAACTCAGGAGTCCTGGGGGTGTGCTGTGGTGACCAGATGTCCCAATTTTATAGGGACAGTCCGAATTTTGGGGTCTTATCTTGGATCCTATTAGCCCCCACGCCGTCCCAATTTTTCACACTTGCTGTCTGGTCACCCTAGGGTGTGCACATGTGTGGGTCCCAGCTGCTCCCTGCCCCCCTCATTGAAGCAGATATGCAGGGTTACTTCCCTGGGAAGTGCAGGGCACCAGTGGATGTGGGGTTGACTGGATTTAGGGTCTGGCTTCAGACAGGGCAAGGGCTGCGTGGCTGGCTGGCTTCAGGCAGGGGGGTGCATCAGGGGTTGGCTGGAGACAGGGCAGGGAGGATGCGGCTTGTGCAGGCAAAGCAGAAGGTGCAGGGCTGGCTGGAGACACAGGCTGACTGCCGGCAGGGCAGGGCAGGGGGTGCAGGGCTGGCTGCCGGCAGGGCGTGGGGCAGGGCCGGTGCAAGGAAGTTTCATGCCCTAGGCGAAACTTCCACCTTGCACCCTCCCCCCCGCACCCCTGCCCTGAGGAGCCCCACCCGTGGCAGCTCTCCCCTCCACCATGAGGCTCCCCTCTTGTGGCAACTCTCTTGCTCTGCCCTGCTGCACCCCCCTCGCCCGAGCTCACCCCTGCTCCGAGCACGAGCACCCCGAGTACGCCGTGGCCGCTTCACTTCTCCCACCTCCAAGGCTTGCAGCGCCTAAGCCCCCCAGGCAGTCAAGCACCCTCCTCTGAGCCACAGCAGCCCTGACAGTTGACAATAGAGGCACCTTAACCCCTGAGTTCCTTCAATGTGTCTCCCTTGGGGGTCCAGCTCCGATCACCAGATACTCGGCTTATGTCTATACCACCTGCCGAATCGGTGGGCAGCGATCGATCCAGCGGGGGTTGATATATCGCGTCTAGTGTAGATGCAATACATTGAGTGCTCTCCCCTCGCCTGCTGTACTCCAGCTCGGTGAGAGGCGCAGGCAGAGTCTACGGGGAGCTGCAGCAGTCAACTCACCGCGACTGTGACATTATAAGTATAATCTAATATCTCATTGAAAGGTGACAGGGCCAGAAAGAGTTAATTAACTCACCTCACCGACTGACCTGACCCGTGGGTGAACCTTAAAAACTGGTTAACAAGATATGTAAATGAACAGAGCTTTGAAATGCAAGTCTGCAGTGTTAAAGGTAGAAGGGGAGGTGTTTGCTCAGGTCTTGTGATGTCAGCAAACAAGTCTTGTCTATTGCTATAGTTTTAATTCAAAGAGCAAAAAAAGAATATTAACATTTATGATGATACTTGAGTGAAATAGTATTATTGTCTGTGTCTCTTTGAAGGTTGTGGTAATCTGTATCTGAACTGTTTGATGGATGTACTAATTGCCAGGATGTTTGGAAGAAGAGTTAAGCCTATTGTTTTCTCAGGCTGAAAGGCTGCTGGAAATGTTTAAGAACCTGGGACACGATCCTTCTTCATCTCAGATCTGCTTTGGGTTTCAAGAGGGGGAAACCTTAAGCCACAAGGATTGAGATCCCCAGTCATTGACTGGAGCCACCCTGAATATGGACATTGGATTATAACCTATGGACTGTTTCTAAAAGGACTTTTGGCAACTACAAGCTCATCTCTACTTTGTATCTGAACCTCAAAAATTGAATTCAAGTCTATATGTCTATTAATCTTTTAACCAACACTCACTCTCTCTCTTTTCTTTTCTAATAAATTTTAGCTTAGTTAATAAGAATTGGCTATAGCATGTATTTTAGGTAAAATCTAAGTTATAATTGAACCTGGTTATGTGGCTGATCCTTTGGGATCGGAAGAATCTTTTCTTTTATATGATGAAGTAAGATTTTCAGGAATCATCATCATATCTAACAGGTGTGTCTGGACGGAGGCCTGAGGCTGGGTACTTTAAGGGAACTGCGTGGTTTAAACTTCTAAGTAACCAGTGAGGTACTACAGAAGCTGTTTTGTGCTGGCTTGGTAAATCTAAGTATTGAAATAACCAGCAGCGTTTGGGATTTGTCTGCCCTGTTTTGTTTGCAATTCACTCTGATTGAGTGAGCTGAGCTGGCTCCCACGGGCAGCACCGTCACACCTACAGCCAGGCTGCAGAGGTCCGGGGGATCTTAGGGGCCTTGGGGTGCACAGATACCTATGTCCAGGCCATAGCGGTCCCTGGGGGCTTAGAGAGTTTGGGGGGGACACAGATACCAATCTCCATGCTCTAGGGGTCCCATGGGGGCTTAGAGGGTTCGTGGGGGGCACATATTCCTACATCCAGGCTGTAGGGTTACCAGGGGGGCTTAGGGGGTTAGTGGGGGGCAAAGATACCTACGTCCAGGCTGGAGGCATCCTGGGAGTCTTAGGGGATTTGTGGGGGCCAAAGACACCTATGAAGTCCAGGCTGTAGGGGTACCAGTGGGTTTTAGGGGTTCGAGTGGGCACAGATATGTATGTCCAGGCTGTATCGTTCCCGGGGGGGTTAGAGGTTTCGTGAGGGGCACAGATATCTACGTCCAGATTGTAGATGTCCCGGGAGGGGGGGATTAGGGGTGTTGAGGGAGTGCAAATACCTATGTCCAGGCTGTAGGGGTTCCTGGGGGCTTAGAGGGTTTCTGAGGGGCACATATACCTACGTGCACACTGGAGTGTCGCAAGGGGCTTATGGAGTCTATATGGGGTACAGATACCAATGTTCTGGCTGCATAGGTCCCTCGGGTGCTTATGGGGTTTGTGGGGGGCACAGATACCTAAGTTCAGGCTGGAGGGATCTCTGAGTGTCTTAGCTGTTTGGTGGGAGGCACAGATACCTACGTCCAGGCTGCAGGGGTCTCGGAGGGGCTTAGGGTCTGTCACGGAGTGTGGGGGAGTCCGGTCCTGCACCCCTCTTCCTGGGACTCACAGTGACTCTCAGCCAGCCAGTAAAACAGAAAGTTTAATGGACAACAGGAGCGAAGGATACAGCAGAGCCTGGAGGCACAAGCAGGACCCCACAATCAAGTCCTTCTAGGGGTTCAGGAAACTTAGTTCCCAGTTTGGGAATCCATGAATTCCAACCAACCAGACCAAAATCGAAACTGAACTAACCCAGCTCCCTCCAGCTGGCCATTTCCTGTGTCCAGCTTCCCGGGCAAAGGTGCTGACCCCTCCCCCCGCCTAGCTCAGGTTACAGGCTGAGCACGTGTCCGGTCCTAAAGTCGCCCCCTGCTCTCCCATCCCCCACACAGACAGTCCCTACTCCATTACAGTAATGCACAGAGCATTTCCCGCATGGAGCAACAGTGACACCATGTGGCCACGCACGGTAAGGCACAGAACATTTCCCATATGGAGCAACTGTGACACCGTGTGGCCAGGCAGGGTAATGCACAGAGCATTTCCCGCATGGAGCAACATTGACACCTTGTGACCACACCAGGTAATGGACAGAGCATTTCCTGCATGGAGTAACAGTGATTCCATGTGGCCACGCAGGGTAATGCACAGAGCATCACGCCTATGTAAATTCCGTAGAGATTCCTGGGGGGCTTAGGGGTCGTGGGGGGCACAGATAGCTACGTCCAGGCTGGAGACATTCTGGTGGGCATTAGGGGCTTCATGAGGGGCACAAATATCTACGTCAGGGCTGGAGAGGTCCCTGGATGGCTTAGGGGGTTGTGGTGAGCATAGATACATACGTCCAGGCTGTAATGGTCCCTGGGGGCTTAAGGAGTTGGTAAGAGTCACAGAAAGCTACGTATGGTCTGGAGGGGTCCCTGGGGGACTAAAGGGTTTGTGGTTGCGCAGATACCTACGTACCGGTTGGAGGGGGCCCTGGGGAGCTTAGGGGGTTTGTGTGGCGTACACATAGCTTTAACCAGGCTGGTGGGGGCCCTATGGGTCTTAGAAGGCTGGTGGGGGGCAGAGATACCTATGTAGGGACTGGAGAAGTCCTGGGGAGGTCTTTGGGGGTTCCTGGAAGTCACAAATATCTACGTCCAGGCTGGAGGAGTTCTGGGGGTATTAGGGAGTTGTGCGGGGGCACAGATACCTATATCGAGGCTGTAGGGGTCCTGGGGTTGCTTTGGGGAATTTTGGGGTACAGATACCTACTTCCATGCTGTAGGGGTCGCTGGGAGGATCAGTGGGTTCGTGAGGGTGCACAGATATCTACGTCCTGTCTATAGGGATCCTGGGGGGGGGCTTAGGGGTTTGTAAGGGGCACAGATACATTCATCCAGGCAAGAGGGGTCCTAGGGATCTTAGGGGGTTCATGCTGGGCACAGATACCTGCGTCTAGGTTGGAGGGATTTTGGGGGTCTTAGGAGGGTTGTGTGGGCACAGATACCTATGTCGATGCTGGAGGGATCCTGTCATGTCTTAACGGATTCGTGGGGTCAGAGATACCTACATCTAGGCTGGAGGGGTTCCGGGGGGATTAGGTGTGTTGGGGGGGGAACAGATACCTACATCCTGATGGTAGGTGGCCCTGGGTAGCTTAGGCGGGTTTTGTCGGTCACAGATACAAACATCCATGCTGTAGGGGTCCCGAGGGACTTTGTGGGGCTCTAGGGGTCACAGATACCTACCTACAGTCTGGAAGGTTCCTGTGGGTATTAAGGGGTGTGTGGGGCATACAGATGCCTACATCTGGGCTTGTGTGTTCCCTGGGGGGCTTAGAGGTTTGTGGAGAGCACAGATACCATTATCCAGGCTAGATGGGTTCTGGTGTGATTAGGGGGTTGTGGGGGGCACAGATACCTATGTAAGCAGAAGCAGGATGAACTCTACCCTCACATCTGGTGGTGAATTATGGCAAGTGTGGAAAAGGATTTCAGGGTCTGATCATGTTTGCATAGACACACCCACCGTGCTTGACACGGCCACGGCAGCATGGGATGGTTACTTTGGCAGCTATGGTATCCCCAGTTTATTTGTTGTTGGGGTGTGAGATGTGGAGTGTTGTCACCCTGATTGTGTGGATGAGGAACTGTGAAACAGCTTTGAGACAGGGATTCTCACCATCAGTTGAGTTGCACTCACTAGACAAGGGAGTGGGCTCCTTGGGTGAGCTAGAGTCACCAATTGCACTTTTTTTCTTTTGATAGTTGAGTAGTAGTGTTGATTTTTTATTCTCTTAAGAGTTGAATTTCTATGTTCTTGAGCTGAAATCACTGAAAAGATGTGTTAGCTTGTGAAGGACTCTGAAACTGTATTGCAGAACACAATAGTTGGCAGATAGGAGCAGTTTGTGGGAGTGGCCCACGGAATGAGGTGAGTCTAGCAGCTTTGGGGGGCAGCTGGAGCAGAACACAGGTCGGCTGGCAGAGCAGCTGGTGTACCGAGCTGATCAGTTTGTGGGGAAGGCAAAATCACAATCCGATGGAGAGGCAGAGCAGTCAGCAGTGGACCACATAAAGTGTCCCTTTCTACTCAGGTTGGCAGGGGATAAAACCTTGCAGATAGACTCTTGAACTCTGGGGTTGAGCAACTGTGGTTGATTTTGGGGTTGCTGGACTCTTGAAACATTGGAGATATTGGACTTTGGAGCCTTGGGGTGATTTGGGGATTGCTGGACTCATGAGCCCAGGGAAAAGGACACGGCCTAGTTGAGGTGTTTTCCCAATTTAATGCTATGTTGTTTATCTCACGTTATTAAACATTTTCTGCTACACCCAGACTCTATGCTTGCGAGAGGGGAAGTATTGCCTCTTTGAGGCTCCTAGGGGTACGTATGTAAAATTTTCCCATGTCACTGGGTGGGGGCTTGAGCTGGTTTGCATTACATTGTAGGCAAGGGACCCCTATGTATTGAACCCAGTCCTTGCTACTATCAGTTCAGCCTGGCAGAAGGGTTCCACCTCCGTCCAGTCTCAAGGGGTCCCTGGAGGGCTTAGGGAGTTCGTGGGGGGCACAGATATCTAGGTCCAGGCTGTAGGGAGTCCGGGGGGCTCAGGAGTTTGGTGGGGGGCACAGATACCTACGTCCAGGCTGCAGGGGTCCCAGAGGGACTTAGGGGGTGTCACGTAGTGTGGTGGAATCTGGCCCTGCACCCCTCTTCCTGGGACACACAGTGACTCAGCCAGCCAGTAAAACAGAAGGTTTTTTGGCCAACAGGAATGAAGGATACAACAGGGCTTTTGCGCACAACCAGGAACCCTCAATCGAGTCCTTCTGGGGGTTCAGGAAGCTTAGTTCCCAGTTTGGGATTCCATGAATTTCAACAACCCAGCTCCAAACCAAAACTGAACTAACTCCCTCCAGCCAGCCCCTTCCTTTATTCAGCTTCCTGGGCAAAGGTGCTGACCCCCTCCCCACTGCCTAGCTTAAGTTACAGGCTTAGGTCCTGTCCCTCACCTAAAGTCACCCGCTGCTCTCCCATCCCCCACACAGACAGTCCCCACTCCATCACAGTAATGCCCAGAGCATTTCGCGCATGGAGCAACAGTAACACTGTGTGGCCATGCAGGGTAATGCATGGAGCATTTCCCCGCATGGAGCAACAGTGACACCGTGTGGCCACACAGGGTAATACACAGAGTATTTCCCCGCATGGAGCAACAGTGACACCATGTGGTCACGCAGGGTAATGCACAGAGCATTTCCTGCATGGAACAACAGTGACACCGTCTGGCCACACAGGGTAATGCACAGAGCCTTTCCTGCATGGAGCAACAGTGACACCGTGTGGCCACACAGGGTAATACACAGAGTATTTCCCCGCATGGAGCAACAGTGACACCATGTGGTCACGCAGGGTAATGCACAGAGCATTTCCTGCATGGAACAACAGTGACACCGTGTGGCCACACAGGGTAATGCACAGAGCATTTCCTGCATGGAGCAACAGTGACACCATGTGGTCACACAGGGTAATGCACAGAGCATCGCACCTACGTGGAGGCTGTAGAGATCCCTCGAGGGCTTACGGGGGTTCGTAGGGTCACAGATACCTACATCCTGTATGGGCGGGACCCTGGGAGAGTTACTGGGGTTGTGAGGGGCATAGGTACTTGCGTCCAGGCTGTAGAGGTACTGGTGGGGATTAAAGGTTTCCTCGAGGACAGCAATATCTATGTCCAGGCTGAAGTAGTCCCTGGACGCTTTGTTGGTTGTGGTGAGCACAGTGATCTCTGGTGGCATAGGGACTTGGTGAGGGGCACAGATACCTATGTTTGTCCTGGAGGGGTCCCTGGGGGGGGCTTAGTGGTACTGTAGGAGACACAGATACCTACGTCCAGGCTATAGGCATTCTGGGGGGGCTAGGGCTTTGGGGGGGCACAGTTACCTACATTCAGGCTGGAGGGGTCCCGGGGGGCTTAGGTGGTTTGTGGGGAGGGGCACAGATATGTACATCCAGGCTGGAGAGGTTCCGGAGAGGATTAGGGGTTTTTGCGGATGGCAGAGATACCTATCTCCATACTCTAGGGGTCCCGGGGGGCTTAGGGTTTTTTGGGAGGCACAGATATCTATGTCCAGGTTGGAGTGGTTCCTGGGGGGGTTAGGGAATTCCTGGAGGGCACAGATACCTAGGTCCATGCTGTAGGGTTCCCTGGGTAGATTAGGGGTTTTCTGGGTGGCAGAGATACCTACGTCTAGGCTGTAGGGGTCCCTGGGAGGCTTAGGGGGTTTGTGGGGGGCAGAGATACCTACTTCCAGGCAATAGGTCTTCCAGGGGGAATTAGTGTGTTGGGGGGGCACAGATACCTAGGTTCAGGCTGGAGGGTTCCCGGGGGGGTAGGTTACGCCGTTTGTGTTGGGCACAGATATCTGCATCCAGGCTGGAGTGGTCCCTGTGAGGGCTAAAGCGGTTTCTGTTGGGCACAGATAACTACCTCCAGGCTGGAGGGGCTTCTCGGCACTTAGGGATTGTGGGGGGCACAGATACTTCCATCCAGGCTGGAGGGTCCCTGGGGGGCTTAGCGGGTTCATGTGGGGCACAGATACCTAAGTCCAGGCTAGATGGGTCCAGGGGAGGCTTATGGGGTTCAGGGAGCACAGATGCTTATCTCTAGGCTATAGGGGTCCCTGGTGGGCTTAGGGGGTTTTGGGGGGCCCCAGATAGCTAAGTCCATGCTGTAGGCGTCCCTACAGGTGCCTATGGGTTCGTGGGGTGCACAGATACTTATGTCCAGTCTGGAGGGGACAGGGGGGGTTGGTATTTCATGAGGGGTACAGATACAAACCTCCAGGCTGTAGGAGTCCCAGGGAGGCTGTGGGGGTACAGATACCTACATCTAGTCTGGATGGGTCCTGGGGGTTATAGGGGGTTTGTGGGGGGCACAGATACCTAGGTACAGGCTGTCGGTGTCCCGAGGAGATTAGGCGGTTCACTGGGGGCTCAGATACATCAAGGCTGGATGTGTCCCGAGGAGCTTAGGGGGTTTGTGGGGTGCTCAGACACCTGTGTCCAGGCTGTAGGGATCCCTGGGGGCTTAGGGGGTTCGTGGGGGTCACAGGTAGTTACGTCCAGGCTGAAGGGGTAATGGGAGTGCTTAAGGGATCGGGGCTGACACAGATACCTACGTCCAGGGTCTAGGGGAGGCAGGAGAAGTGAAGCGGCCATGGTGTGCTTTCAAGTAGGGATAATAATGATCCACTCTTACCTACCTCATGGTGGGTGGAGGATGGGGATCCACTGGAGAGTGTCACTAAGAGTAGTGCATAATATGAGGTGTCTCATCACGTTTACTCAGAGCAGATTATGACATAATAGATTAGCTGAAACAATCTTTTTTATTTGTATTTTTTTATTTTGGAATTGTTAAGAGCAGCAATGACTTAGCTCAGACTGAAGCATCTTATCTAATTTTCAAGATCTAAGTGTCTCCTCCTTGTGTGTGATGACACAATTTAACACACTGTGACAAGCAGGAGATGCTTTTGTTTTGCAACAAAATCTTTTTGCAAAGAACTTCCATCTCACTTGTTATGATTCTGAGAAACAAACTGGTTTAGTCTGAATGGGATATTTGGACAGAAACGGTTGGAATGACATTTTCCCACCATCTCAGTTCCTGAGCTCTATCCCTGCCTCTGGGGGGATTTGTTGTCTGTTAGAACAGGAGTTTGACTGGCGGCTTCTCTTTCTGGCTCTTCCACCGCCTTGCTGTGTAGGCCCTTGGGTAGGTCACCTCCCTTCTCTGTACCTCAGGCTCCTCCCATTTGTCCAATGGGAACAGGGACAGTTCTTGAATTCTGGGCAGTTGTGAGCCTGTTTGAGAAAAGGGGTGTTGAAGCCCTCTGTGAAGAAGAAAGGGGAGTTTCACGGTGTTTTTGCACCAAGGAATTCTAAACCAAAACTGAACTAACTCCCTCGAGTCCTTCTGGGGGTTCAGGAAGCTTAGTTCCCAGTTTGGGATTCTCTGAATTCCAACTACCCAGCTCCAAACCAAAACTGAACTAACTCCCTCCAGCCGACCCCTTCCTGTGTCCAGCTTCCCTGGCAAAGGTGCTCACTCTCTCAGCCCTGCCTAGCTCGAGTTAAAGGCTTAGGTCCTGTCCCTCACCTAAAGTCACCCCCTGCTCTCCCATCCCCCACACAGACAGTCCCCACTCCATCACATTAATGCCCAGAGCATTTCCCGCATGGAACCACAGTGACACCATGTGGCCACGCAGGGTAATGCCCAGAGCATTTCCTGCATGGAGCAACAGTGACACTGTGTGGCCACTCAGGGTAATGCACAGAGCATCACACCTACGTAGAGGCTGTAGAGATCCCTGGGGGCTTAGGGGTCATGGGAGGTACAGATAGCTACGTCCAGGCTGGAGGCATTCTGGGGGGCTTAAGGGGGTTCGTAGGGTCACAGATACCTACGTCCAGGATGGTCGGGACTCTGGGGGAGTTAGGGGGGTTGTGGGGGGCATAGGTACTTGCGTCCAGGGTGTAGAGGTCCTTGTGGGGATTAAGGGCTTCCTGGAGGACACCAATATCTACGTCCGGGCTGGAGAGGTCCCTGGACGGCTTAGAGGTTGTGATGAGCACAGTGATCCCTGGGGGTTTAGGAACTTGGTGAGGGGCACAGATACCTATGTTTGTCCTGGAGAGGTCCCTAGGGGGGCTTAGTGGTATTGTAGGGGACAGAAATACCTATGTCCAGGCTATAGGCATTCTGGGGGACTTAGGGCTTTGGGGGGGCACAGATACGTACATCCAGGCTGGAGGGGTCCCGGGGGGCTTAGGGGGGTTGTGGGGGGCACAGCTATGTACGTCCAGGCTGGAGAGGTTCCAGGGAGTATAAGGAATTTTTGTGGACAGCAGAGATACCTATCTCCAGGATCTAGTGATCCCTGGGGGGCTTAGGGTTTTTTGGGAGGCACAGATAACTATGTCCAGGTAGAAGTGGTTCCTGGGGGGTTTAGGCGGTTCCTGGGGGGCACAGATACGTAGGTCCATGCTGTAGGGGTAACCAGGTGGATTAGGGCTTTTCTGAGGGGTACAGATACATACATCTAGGCTGTAGGGGTCACTGGGAGGCTTAGGGGTTTGGTGAGGGGCAGCGATACCTAAGTCCAGGCAATAGGGCTTCCAGGGGGAATTAGTGTGTTGGGGGGGCACAGATACCTAGATCCAGGCTGGAGGATTCCCGATGGCGGGGGGGCTTAGGCAGTTTGTGTTCGGCAAAGATACCTACCTCCAGGCTGGAGGGGTGTCTCGGTACTTAGGGATTGTGGGGGGGCACAGATACCTCCGTCCAGGCTGGAGGGTCCCTGGGGAGCTTAGCGGGTTCGTAGGGGGCACAGATACCTAAATCCAGGCTGGAGGGATCCAGGGGGACTTATGGGGTTCAGGGAGCACAGATGCTTATCTCTAGGCTATAGGGGTACCTGGTGGGCTTAGGGGGTTTTGGGGGGTCCCAGATACCTAAGTCCATGCTGTAGGCGTCTCTACAGGTGCTTATGGGTTCATGGGGTGCACAGACACTTACGTCCAGGCTGGAGGGGGCAGGGGGGGTTGGGGTTTCATGCGGGGCACAGATACGAACCTCCAGGCTGTAGGAGTCCCAGGGGGGCTGTGGGGGTACAGATACCTACATCTAGTCTGGAGGGGTCCTGGGGGGTATAGAGGGTTTGTGGGGGGCACAGATACCTAGGTACAGGCTGTCGGTTTCCCGAGGAGATGAGGCGGTTCACTGGGGGCTCAGATACATCAAGGCTGGATGTGTCCCGAGGAGCTTAGGGGGTTCGTGCGGTGCTCAGACACCTGTGTCCAGGCTGTAGGGATCCCTGGGGGCTTAGGGGGTTCGTGGGGGTCACAGGTAGTTACGTCCAGGCTGAAGGGGTAATGGGAGTGCTTAAGGGATCGAGGCTGACACAGATACCTACGTCCAGGGTCTAGGGGTCCCGATTGGATTGGGGGTTGAGGGGGGAACAGATACCTACGTCATAGCTGGAGGTTTCTTGGGTGGTTTAGGAGGTTCGTTGGAGTCACAGATACCTAAGTCCAGGCTTTAGGGGTTCCTGGGCCATTCAGGGATTTCTGGGGGTCACAGATACCTACGTGCATACTAGAGGGGTCCTGGAGCGCTTAGAAGATTTATGGGGGGCAGAGATACCAACATACTGGCTGTAAAGGTCCCTGGGGGGCTTTGTGGGTTCGGGGGGTACAGATACCAATGTCCTGGCTGTAGATGTTCCTGGGGTACATAGAGGGGCTGTGGTCGCACATAACCCTACATCCAGGCTGTCGGGGTCCCGGGGGTCCCTGGCCAAATTGGGTCCCCCTGGAAAAGTCTCCCTCACGGTGGCCCCAGGGCTAGAGGAGCTCCCACTCCCTGATATGGCGCAGAGGCTGCAGCCGGAAGGTCACAGAGCTTCTCTGGTGTCAGGGCCACAGCGGGGCAGGGGTAAAGGAGTGAGACCAGAGAAGCTCTGTGCCCCTGCTGCAGCCCCCAGCTAATAGAAGGGAGTGGGAGCTCTTCCAGCCCTGAGGCCACCGTGGAGGAACATCTACAGCCAGGACATTGGTATCTGTCATACATTAGAAGCAAGAGGAAGACTAAGGACAGGGTAGGCCCACTGCTCAGTGAGGAGGGGGAAACAGTAACGGGAGAATTGGAAATGGCAGAGATGCTTAATGACTTCTGTGTTTCAGTCTTCACTGAGAAGTCTGAAGGAATGTCTAGTATAGTGAATGCTTACGGGAAGAGGGTAGGTTTAGAAGAGAAAATAAGAAAAGAGCAAGTAAAAAATCACTTAGAAAAGTTAGATGCCTGCAAGTCACCAGGGCCTGATGAAATGCATCCTAGAATACTCAAGGAGTTAATAGAAGAGGTATCTGAGCCTCTAGCTATTATCTTTGGGAAATCATGGGAGACGGGGGAGATTCCAGAAGACTGGAAGGGGGCAAATATAGTGCCCATCTATAAAAAGGGAAATAAAAACAACCCAGGAAACTACAGACCAGTTAGTTTCACTTCTGTGCCAGGGAAGATAATGGAGCAGGTAATCAAAGAAATCATCTGCAAACACTTGGAAGGTGGTAAGGTGATAGGGAATAGCCAGCATGGATTTGTAAAGAACAAATCGTGTCAAACTAATCTGATAGCGTTCTTTGATAGGATAACGAGCCTTGTGTTTAAGGGAGAAGCGGTGGATGTGATATACCTAGACTTTAGTAAGGCATTTGATACGGTCTCGCATGATATTCTTATAGATAAACTAGGAAAGTACAATTTAGATGGGGCTACTATAAGGTGGGTGCATAACTGGCTGGATAACCGTACTCAGAGAGTAGTTGTTAATGGCTCCCAATCCTGCTGGAAAGGTATAACAAGTGGGGTTCCGCAGGGGTCTGTTTTGGGACCGGTTCTGTTCAATATCTTCATCAACGATTTAGATGTTGGCATAGAAAGTACGCTTATTAAGTTTGGGGATGATACCAAACTGGGAGGGATTGCAACTGCTTTGGAGGACAAAGTCAAAATTCAAAATGATCTGGACAAATTGGAGAAATGGTCTGAGGTAAACAGGATGAAGTTCAATAAAGATAAATGCAAAGTGCTCCACTTAGGAAGGAACAATCAGTTTCACACATACAGAATGGGAAGAGACTGTCTAGGAAGGAGTATGGCAGAAAGAGATCTAGGGGTCGTAGTGGACCACAAGCTTAATATGAGTCAACAGTGTGATACTGTTGCAAAAAAAACAAATGTGATTCTGGGATGCATTAACAGGTGTGTTGTAAACAAGACACGAGAAGTCATTCTTCCGCTTTACTCTGCGCTGGTTAGGCCTCAACTGGAATATTGTGTCCAGTTCTGGGCACCACATTTCAAGAAAGATGTGGAGAAATTGGAGAGGGTCCAGAGAAGAGCAACAAGAATGATTAAAGGTCTTGAGAACATGACCTATGAAGGAAGGCTGAAGGAATTGGGTTTGTTTAGTTTGGAAAAGAGAAGACTGAGAGGGGACATGATAGCAGTTTTCAGGTATCTAAAAAGGTGTCATCAGGAGGAGGGAGAAAACTTGTTCACCTTAGTCTCCAATGATAGAACAAGAAGCAATGGGCTTAAACTGCAGCAAGGGAGATTTAGGTTGGACATTAGGAAAAAGTTCCTAACTGTCAGGGTAGTTAAACACTGGAATAGATTGCCTAGGGAAGTTGTGGAATCTCCATCTCTGGAGATATTTAAGAGTAGGTTAGATAAATGTCTATTAGGGATGGTCTAGACAGTATTTGGTCTTGCCATGAGGGCAGGGGACTGGACTCGATGACCTCTCGAGGTCCCTTCCAGTCCTAGAGTCTATGAGTCTATGAGTAATCTGTGCCCCCCATAAACCACCTAATCCCTACGGGAACCCCTACAGCCAGGATGTTGGTATCTGTCCCCCTATAAATCTCCCAAGCCCTCTGGAACCCTTCCAGTCTGAACGTAGGTATCTGTGACCCCCAGAAATCCCCGAATGCCCCAGGAACCCCTACAGCCTGGACTTAGGTATCTGTGACTCCAACGAACCTCCTAAACCACCCAGGACCCCTTCAGCTAGGACGTAGGCATCTGTTCCCCCCTCAACCCCCAATCCCCTCGGGACCCCTAGACCCTGGACGTAGGTATCTGTGTCCGCCCCGATTCCCTAAGCACCCCCATTACCCCTTTAGCCTGGACGTAGGTATCTGTACTCCCACAAACCCCCTAAACGTCCCAGAGACTCCTTCAGCCTGGAAGTCCCTATCTGTGACACCCACGAACCTCTAACCTCCCAGGGATCCCTACAGCCTGCACACAGGTGTCTGAGCACCCCACAAACCCCCTAAGCTCCTCGGGACACATCCAGCCTGGATGTATCTGAGCCCCCAGTGAACCGCCTAATCTCCTCGGGACACCGACAGCCTGTACCTAGGTATCTGTGCCCCCCACAAACCCCCTATAACCCCCAGGACTCATCCAGACTAGATGTAGGTATCTGTACCCCCACAGCCTCCCTGGGACTCCTACAGCCTGGAGGTTTGTATCTGTGCCCTCATGAAACCCCAAACCCCCCTGTCCCCTCCAGACTGGACATAAGTATCTGTGCACCCCACGAACCCATAAGCACCTGTAGAGACGCCTACAGCATGGACTTAGGTATCTGGGGCCCCCCAAAACCCCCTAAGCCCACCAGGGACCCCTATAGCCTAGAGATAAGCATCTGTGCTCCCTGAACCCCATAAGCCCCCCCTGGACCCATCCAGCCTGGACTTAGGTATCTGTGCCCCACATGAACCCGCTAAGCCCCCCAGGGACCCTCCAGCCTGGATGGAAGTATCTGTGCCCCCCACAACCCCTAAGTGCCGAGAAACCCCTCCAGCCTGGAGGTAGTTATCTGTGCCCACCAGAAAACGCTTTATCCCCCACAGGGACCACTCCAGCCTGGATGCAGATATCTGTGCCCAACACAAACGGCGTAACCCCCCTCCCGCGGGAATCCTCCAGCCTGAACCTATGTATCTGTGCCCCCCCAACACACTAATTCCCCCTGGAAGACCTATTGCCTGGAAGTAGGTATCTCTGCCCCCCACAAACCCCCTAAGCCTCCCAGGGACCCCTACAGCCTAGACGTAGGTATCTCTGCCACTCAGAAAACCCCTAATCCACCCAGGGAACCCTACAGCATGGACCTAGGTATCTGTGCCCCCCAGGAACTCCCTAACCCCCCCAGGAACCACTCCAACCTGGACATAGATATCTGTGCCTCCCAAAAAAACCCTAAACCCCCCAGGACCCCTAGGGTATGGAGATAGGTATCTCTGCCATCCGCAAAAACCCCTAATCCTCTCCGGAACCTCTCCAGCCTGGATGTACATATCTGTGCCCCTCCCCACAAACCACCTAAGACCCCCGGGACCACTCCAGCCTGGATGTAGGTATCTGTGCCCCCCCAAAGCCCTAAGCCCCCCCAGAATGCCTATAGCCTGGACGTAGGTATCTGTGTCTCCTACAGTGCCACTAAGCCCCCCCCAGGGACCCCTCCAGTACATACATAGGTATCTGTGCCCCTCACCAAGTCCCTATATCCCCAGGGATCACTGTGCTCACCACAACCCCCTAAGCGTCCATGGACCCCTTCAGCCTGGACGTAGATATTGCTGTCCTCCAGGAAGCCTTTAATCCCCACCAGGACCTCTACAGCCTGGACGCAAGTACCTATGCCCCTCACAACCACCCTAACTCTCCCAGGGTCCCGCCAATACTGGATGTAGGTATCTGTGACCCTACGAACCCCCGTAAGCCCTCGAGGGATCTCTACAGCCTCCACGTAGGTGCGATGCTCTGTGCATTACCCTGTGTGGCCACATGGTGTCACTGTTGCTCCATCAAGGAAATGCTCTGTGTATTACCCTGCGTGGCCACACGGTGTCACCGTTGCTCTATACGGGGAAATGCTCTGTGTATTACCCTGCGTGGCCACATGGTGCCACTGTTTCTTCATGCAGGAAATGCTCTGTGTATTACCCTGCGTGGCCACACGGTGTCACTCTTGCTCCATGCAGGAAATGCTCTGTGCATTAACCTGTGTGGCCACACGGTGTCAGTCTTGCTCCATGCAGGAAATGCTCTGTGCATTACCCTGTGTGGCCACACGGTGGCACTGTTGCTCCACGGGGGAAATGCTCTGGGCATTACTGTGATGGAGTGGGGACTGTCTGTGTGGGGGATGGGAGAGCAGCGGGTGACTTTAGGTGAGGGACAGGACCTAAGCCTGTAACTCGTTCTAATCAGGGCTGAGAGAGTGAGCACCTTTGCCCGGGAAGCTGGACACAGGAAGGGGTCGGCTGGAGGGAGTTAGTTCAGTTTTGGTTTGGAGCTGGGTAGTTGGAATTCAGAGAATCCCAAACTGGGAACTAAGCTTCCTGAACCCCCAGAAGGACTTGACTGACGGGTCCTGGTTGTGCCCCAAAACCCTGCTGTATCCTTCGTTCCTGTTGGCCAAAACAACCCTCTGTTTTACTGGCTGGCTGAGTCACTGTGAGTCCCTGGAAGAGGGGTGCAGGGCCAGATTCCACCACACTCCATGACACCCCCTCTGCCCCTCTGGGACCCCTGCAGCTGGGACGTAGGTATCTGTGCCCCCCACCAAACCCCTGAGCCCCCCAGGGACCCCTACAGCCTGGACGTAGATCTCTGTGCCCCCCAGGAACTCCCTCAAATCCCCAGGGACCCCTTCAGCCTGGACATAGGTGGAACCCGTCCGCCAGGCTGAATTGATAGCAGCAAGGACTGAGTTCAATACATAGGGGTCCCTTCCCTATTACGTAATGCAAACCAGATCGAGCCCTCACCCAGTGACATGGGAAAATTTTACATACACACCCCTTGGTGCCTCAGAGAGGCAATACTTCCCTTCTCGCAATCATAGAATCTTGGTATAGCAGAAAATGTTTAATAACGTGAGATAAACAACATAGTATTAAATTTGGAAAACACCTCAACTAGGCCGAGTCCTTTTCCCTGGGCTCTAGAATCTAGCAATCCCCAAATCACCCCAAGACTCCAAAGTACAATACCTGAAATATTTCAAGACTCCAGCAACCCCATAATCACCCACATTCCCGCAGCCCCAGAGTTCAAGAGTCTATCTGCCGGGTTTTCCCCCCTGCCAGTCTGGGTAGAAAGGGGCACCTTACGTGGTCCACTGCTGTCTGCCCTGCCTCTCCGTGGGATTCTGCTTCTACCTTTCCCACAAACTTCTCAGCTCAGTCCACCAGCTGCTCTGCTCCACCAGCCAACCTGTGATCTGCTCCAGCTGTCTCCAAAAACTGCTTAGCTTACTTCACTCCGTGAACCATTCTAAGTGTTCCACAAACTGCTCTTCTCCATCAGCTACTCTGCAATTTAGTTTCAAACTCCCCCACTATTTAACACAGCCCTTCAATGACTTCAGCTCAGGAACCTGGTATCATAACCTTAGTCCCAGATTTGGACCTTAGCGTCCAAAATATGGGGGTTAGCATGAAAACCTTCAAGCTTAGTTACCAGCTTGGACCTGGTACTTGCTGCCACCACCCAAAAAATTAGAGTGTTTTGGGGCACTCTGGTCCCCCTGAAAAACCATCCCTGGGGACCCCAAGACCCAAATCCCTTGAGTTTCACAACAAAGGGAAATAATCCTTTTTCCCTTCCCCCCTCCAGGTGCTCCTGGAGAGATACACAGACACAAGCTCTGTGAATCCAAACAGAGTGACTCCCCCTCTCCGTTCCCAGTCCTGGAAACAAAAAGCACTTTCCTCTTCACCCAGAGGAAATGCAAAATTAGGCTAGCAAATTCAACACACACAGATCTGCCCCCTGATTTCTTCCTCCCACCAATTCCCTGGTGAGTACAGACTCAATTTCCCTGAAATTTCCCAGTAAAGAAAACTTCAACAGGTCTTAAAAGAAAGCTTTATATAAAAAGAAAGAAAAATACATACAAATGGTCTCTCTGTATTAAGGTGACGAAATACAGGGTCAATTGCTTAAAAGAATATTGAATAAACAGCCTTATTTAAAAAGAATACAAATCAAAGCACTCCAGCACTTATATTTATGCAAATACCAAAGAAAAGAAACCATATAACTTACTATCTGATTTCTTTGTTCTTACACTTAGAAACAGAAGATTAGAAAACAGAACTACTTCTCCAAAGCTCAGAGAAAGCAGGCATACAGAAAAACAAAGACTCAGACACAAACTTCCCTCCACCCAGAGTTGAAAAAAACCGGTTTCCTGATTGGTCCTCTGGTCAGGTGCTTCAGGTGAAAGAGACATTAACCCTTAGCTATCTGTTTATGACACGCCCCCCAAATTGCAGACAGTGGGGAAGCTCACTGGCGGCGATTTCCTTCTAGAACTTGAAAATAAACAGATTACTACAACACATGCACCTTTACATATACTACTAAGTATATAAGTAACAGACTTCTACATTTTAAGAACACTTTTTAACTACTGAATTTTGGGAAACTCTTACGGGAGAGAGCATCAGCTACTTTGTTAGAATCTCCAGTGATGTGTTGAATTTCAAAATCAAAATCTTGGAGAGCTAAACTCCAACGAAGAAGTTTCTTGTTGTTCCCCTTGGCAGTATGAAGCCACTTTAGTGCAGCATGGTCAGTTTGTAGTTGGAACCGCCGTCCCCAAACATATGGGCGTAGCTTTTCCAGGGCGTACACAATGGCATAGCATTCCTTTTCACTGACTGACCAGTGACTTTCCCTCTCAGACAGTTTCTTGCTGAGAAACACGACAGGATGGAAGTTGTGATCTGTTGCTTCCTGCATGAGCACTGCTCCTATACCACGCTCAGATGCATTTGTGGTTACTAGGAATGGCTTGTCAAAGTCCGGGGCCCTGAGCACAGGGTCAGACATGAGCATCGCCTTAAGCTGGGTAAAGGCCTTTTGACACTCATCAGTCCACTTAACTGCATTTGGCTGGGTCTTTTTGGTCAGGTCGGTCAGTGGGACAGCGATTTGGCTGTAGTGTGGTACAAATCGCCTGTAGTATCTGGCCAAGCCTAAGAAGGATTGGACCTGTTTCTTTGACCTTGGGACAGGCCACTTTTGGATAGCATCCACCTTGGCCTGTAGGGGGTTTATGGTTCCTCAACCCAACTGGTGCCCCAGGTAAGTCACTCTGTTTTGGCCTATTTGACACTTTTTGGCCTTAACAGTTAGTCCGGCCTGCCTGATGCGCTCAAAGACCTTTTCCAGGTGTAGTAGGTGTTCGGGCCAGGAGTCTGAAAAAATGGCCACATCATCGAGGTAGGCAACTGCAAATTCTCCCAGTCCAGCTAGTAGACCATCTACCAGCCTCTGGAAGGTAGCGGGTGCATTTCGAAGGCCGAAAGGAAGGACATTGAATTCATACACCCCCGCATGGGTGACGAATGCTGACCTCTCCTTGGCAGGTTCATCTAGCGGTACTTGCCAGTACCCCTTGGTTAAGTCTATTGTAGAGATGAACTGGGCACGTCCCAACTTTTCCAATAGCTCATCGGTACGTGGCATTGGATAGTTGTCCGGACGAGTTACAGCATTTAGCTTACGGTAGTCCAAGCAAAAGCGTATTTCCCCATCTGGTTTGTGTACCAGAACCACTGGAGATGCCCATGCACTGGTAGATGGGCGGATTATACCCATCTGTAGCATGTTCTGGATCTCCCGTTCTATAGCAGCTTGGGCATGAGGAGACACCCGGTAGGGTGGGGTTCTGATTGGGTGAGCATTACCTGTATCAATGGAGTGGTATGCCCGTTCATTCCGTCCTGGGGTGGCTGAGAACAATGGGGCGAAGCTAGTGCACAGCTCCTTGATTTGTCGCCGCTGCAGACGTTCCAGGGTGGTTGAGAGGTTCACTTCTTTCACGCCACCGTATTTTTTCCCATCGTAGTAGACACCGTCAGGCCACTCAGCATCATCTCCCTGGACTGTAAACTGACAAACCTGTAAGTCTCTGGAATAGAAAGGCTTGAGAGAATTAACATGGTAAACTCTAGGTTTTAGTGAGGAATTGGGAAATGCTATGAGGTAATTAACAGTTCCCAGGCGCTCTTGGACCGTGAATGGCCCTTCCCATGATGCTTCCATCTTATGGGCCTGTTGCGCCTTCAAGACCATAACCTGGTCTCCTACCTTGAAGGAACGTTCTCTGGCATGTCTGTTATACCAGGCCTTTTGTTCTTTCTGAGCATCCTTTAGATTCTCTCTAGCAAGGGCTAAAGAGTGTTGGAGGGTGCTTTGTAGGTTGCTTACAAAGTCCAGAATGTTAGTTCCTGGAGAAGGCGTAAACCCCTCCCATTGCTGCTTCACCAACTGTAATGGCCCCTTAACCTTGTGACCATACACAAGTTCAAACGGTGAAAACCCTAAACTGGGATGTGGTACAGCCCTGTAGGCAAACAGCAACTGCTGCAACACTAGGTCCCAATTATTGGAGAATTCGTTGATGAATTTTCGTATCATGGCCCCCAAAGTTCCATTGAACCTTTCCACCAGGCCATTGGTTTGATGGTGGTACGGGGTGGCAACCAAGTGATTCACCCCATGAGTTTCCCACAGTTTTTCCATGGTCCCTGCCAGGAAATTAGACCCTGAATCTGTAAGGATGTCAGAGGGCCAACCTACCCTGGCAAAGATGTCTGTTAGGGCCAGGCACACAGTGTTAGCCTTGGTGTTGCCTAGAGCTACTGCTTCCTGCCATCGGGTAGCAAAGTCCACTAAAGTCAGTACTTACTGCTTTCCTCTGGGTGTCTTTTTTGGGAAAGGACCCAGAATATCCACAGCTACTCGCTGAAATGGGACCTCAATTATGGGGAGTGGCTGGAGAGGGGCCTTGACCTGGTCTTGAGGCTTTTCCACTCTTTGGCATACCTCACAAGACCGGACATACTTGGCAACGTCTTTGCCCATCCCCTCCCAGTGGAAGGACTTCCCCAACCGGTCCTTGGTTCTGTTCACCCCAGCATGGCCACTGGGATGATCATGGGCTAAGCTTAAGAGCTTCCCCCGGTACTTAGTTGGAACCACCAACTGTTTTTGCGGCTGCCATTCTTCCCGGTGTCCACCAGAAAGAATTTCCTTGTATAAAAGTCCTTGGACTATAACAAACCGGGATTGATTAGAAGAGCTGAGAGGCGGTGGTGTGCTCCGTGCCGCCGCCCATGCTTTCTGAAGGCTGTCATCTGCTTCCTGCTCAGTCTGGAACTGTTCCCTTGAGGCTGGGGTCACCAGTTCTTCCTCAGACTGTAGACTTGGGCTTGGTCCCTCTGGAAGCGATGTGGGTGATGGGGTTGTTTCCGTTGCTGGTGAACCGCTCTCCGCTGGTGCACCTGAGGGTATTTCAGGCTCTGGCTGAGCCTTTTGGGTATGGCTGTCTTTTGCTTCTGCCAGTTCTGGCTCGCTGGCGCCCTCTGGCGTTGAGTTTGAAGATGTGGTTGCACTTGCTGGTGCTGGTTGCTGTTCCAGTTCCGGGCCTGGGACTGGAGATGCTGTGGCTGTTTCAGTGGTAGGCATGGAATCTGGATCCACTACCTCTGTCTGGGTCTCTGGTAACACAGACGGGGCGTCTGTGGATGGTTCAGGAACAGGAATGGGTCTGGAAGCTTGCCTGGTTTGGCTACGTGTAACCATTCCCACTCTCTTGGCCCGCCTCACCTGGTTGGCCAAGTCTTCCCCCAGTAGCATGGGGATAGGATAATTGTCATAGACTGCAAAAGTCCACATTCTTGACCAGCCTTTGTACTGGACAGGCAGTTGAGCTGTAGGCAAGTCTACAGCTTGTGACATGAAAGGGTAAATTGTAACTTTGGCCTTTGGGTTGATGATTTTGGGGTCAACGAAGGATTGGTGGATAGCTGACACTTGTGCCCCCGTGTCTCTCCACGCAGTAACCTTCTTTCCGCCCACTCTCAAATTTTCCCTTCTCTCCAAGGGTATTTGAGAGGCATCCGGGCCTGGGGATCTTTGGTGTGATGGTGGTGTAATGAATTGCACTCGCATGGTGTTCTTGGGACAGTTGGCCTTGATATGTCCCAGTTCATTACACTTAAAGCATCTTCCATCTGATGGGTCAGTGGGCCGAGGTGAGTTACTGGAGACTGGTGAGGTGGAAGAGTAGGGCGTCTGTGGCTTTACTTGGGTTGTTTGTGGGGTCTTTGGCTGTCCTCGGTTGTAGGGTTTATGGTCGGTGTGCCCCCTGGGGTAATCGTTCCCCTTGACAGTAGATTTCTTGCTTTCTGCCAGTTCCATCCATTTGGCTCCAATCTCCCCCGCCTCAGCGAGATCTTTGGGTTTTCCATCTTGTATGTACCGTGTGATGTCTTCAGGAACACCATCCAAGAACTGCTCCATTTGTATGAGGAGGTGCAGTTCTTCCAAGGTTTGAACGTTGTTTCCTGTTATCCAGGCCTCATAGTTTTTTGCAATGTAGTAGGCGTGTTTGGGAAATGACACCTCTGGTTTCCACTTTTGGGTTCTGAAGCACCGACGGGCATGATCTGGGGTTATCCCCATTCTGTATCTGGCCTTGGTTTGAAAAAGTTTATAGTCATTCATTTGCTGCTTAGGCATTTCAGCTGCCACCTCTGCTAAAGGTCCACTGAGCTGTGACCTCAATTCTACCATGTACTGGTCTTCGGGGATGTTGTACCCAAGACAGGCTCTTTCAAAATTTTCCAAGAAGGTCTCGGTGTCATCACCTGCCTTGTAGGTGGGAAATTTCCTGTGCTGTGGAGCAATAATTGGCGATGAGTTGTTAGGATTGGCTGGAGTCTGTTGCTTAGCCTTTTCTAATTCCATGGCCTGTTGGTGGGCTTCCCTCTGGAGTTCTATCTGTCTTCTGTGGGCTGCCTCGTCTTCTGCTTGTTTCCTTCGGTGGGCCACCTCTTCTTCTTCTAGTTTTCTTTTGTGTGCTGCCTCTTTGGCTGCCTGTTCTCTTTGGTAGGCTGCCAGTTTGATGCTTTCTTCCTTTTCTTTCAGCTCCATCTCTTTTTGTATTTTTTCCAGTTGTCGCCTGTGTTCAGCTTCTTTGATTTGTTCTTCGGCCTTCATTTTTGTCTTGGTAGACATGGTTCCTGTTTTCTTGTGTTGGGGTGCCCTCCGGTGTTTATCTTCTGAACTGCAGGATCTGTGTTGCCTCCTGAAGTCTGCCTAGCAACAGTGCCTTTAGCTAATCTTCAATGTTAAGTAAACCTGAAAAACCACTTTATTTGCATATATATAGTGCTGGTAATGACTCTCAATGGGAGTGCTATTGTGTGACAAAAGACTCTTAATAGCACCTTAATGGTTTCTTGCTTAACATTCAAGCCACAAACTGCCAGAGAGAGCAGAAAAAAAAATTCTCTCTGGTTCCCTTTTAAAACCAAACTGTTTCTCTCTGCTAAAAAGCCATTAGCAGAGAAGAGAAAAATATAATATTCCTACTGGCTTCTGGATTCTGTCTATATCCCAACCGCTGCTACTCATGTCATAACCTTAGTCCCAGATTTGGACCTTAGCGTCCAAAATATGGGGGTTAGCATGAAAACCTCCAAGCTTAGTTACCAGCTTGGACCTGGTACTTGCTGCCACCACCCAAAAAATTAGAGTGTTTTGGGGCACTCTGGTCCCCCTGAAAAACCTTCCCTGGGGACCCCAAGACCCAAATCCCTTGAGTCTCACAACAAAGGGAAATAATCCTTTTTCTCTTCCCCCCTCCAGGTGCTCCTGGAGAGATACACAGACACAAGCTCTGTGAATCCAAACAGAGTGACCCCCCCTCTCCGTTCCCAGTCCTGGAAACAAAAAGCACTTTCCTCTTCACCCAGAGGAAATGCAAAATCAGGCTAGCGAATCCAACACACACAGATCTCCCCCCTGATTTCTTCCTCCCACCAATTCCCTGGTGAGTAAAGACTCAATTTCCCTGAAATTTCCCAGTAAAAACTTCAATAGGTCTTAAAAGAAAGCTTTATATAAAAAGAAAGAAAAATACATACAAATGGTCTCTCTGTATTAAGGTGACAAAATACAGGGTCAATTGCTTAAAAGAAATATGAATAAACAGCCTTATTCAAAAAGAATACAAATCAAAGCACTCCAGCACTCATATTCATGCAAATACCAAAGAAAAGAAACCATATAACTTACTATCTGATCTCTTTATCCTTACACTTAGAAATAGAAGATTAGAAAACAGAACTACTTCTCTAAAGTTCAGAGAAAGCAGGCATACAGAAAAACAAAGACTCAGACACAAACTTTCTTCCACCCAGAGTTGAAAAAAACCGGTTTCCTGATCGATTCTCTGGTCAAGTGCTTCAGATGAAAAACACATTAACCCTTAATTATCTGTTTATGACACCTGGATCTTCAGTTAGTAACAAACTCAACAACCAGCTCTACTATTCAACTGTTAAAAGAAAAGAAGACGTAATTGGTGTTTCTGGTTCATCCAAGGAGCCCACGCCCTTGTCTAGTGAGTGCCACTCAACTGATGGTGAGAATAACTGTCTCAAAGCTGTTTCACAGTTCCTCATCCACACAATCAGGGTGACAACACTCCACATCTCACACCCCAACAACAAATAAACTGGGGATACCATAGCTGTAAAAGTAACCATCCCAGGCTGCCGTGGCCGTGTCACACATGGTGGGTGTGTCTATGCAAACATGATCAGACCCTGAAATCCTTTTCCATACTTGCCATAATTCACCACCAGATGTGAGGGTAGAGTTCATCCTGCTTCTGCTTACATAGGTATCTGTGCCCCCCACAACCCCCTAATCACACCAGAACCCATCTAGCCTGGATAATGGTATCTGTGCTCTCCACAAACCTCTAAGCCCCCCAGGGAACCCACAAGCCCAGATGTAGGCATCTGTATGCCCCACACACCCCTTAATACCCACAGGAACCTTCCAGACTGTAGGTAGGTATCTGTGACCCCTAGAGCCCCACAAAGTCCCTCGGGACCCCTACAGCATGGATGTTTGTATCTGTGACCGACAAAAACCGCCTAAGCTACCCAGGGCCACCTACCATCAGGATGTAGGTATCTGTTCCCGCCCCAAACACACCTAATCCCCCCGGAACCCCTCCAGCCTAGATGTAGGTATCTCTGACCCCACGAATCTGCTAAGACATGACAGGACCCCTCCAGCATCGACATAGGTATCTGTGCCCACACAACCCTCCTAAAACCCCCAAAACCCCTCCAGCCTGGACGCAGGTATCTGTGCCCAGCATGAAACCCCTAAGGTCCCTAGGACCCCTCTTGCCTGGATGAATGTATCTGTGCCCCTTACAAACCCCTAAGCCCCCCCCAGGATCCCTATAGACCGGACGTAGATATCTGTGCACCCTCACGAACCCACTGATCCTCCCAGCGACCCCTACAGCATGGAAGTAGGTATCTGTACCCCAAAATTCCCCAAAGCAACCCCAGGACCCCTACAACCTCAATATAGGTATCTGTGCCCCCGCACAACTCCCTAATACCCCCAGAACTCCTCCAGACTGGACGTAGATATTTGTGACTTCCAGGAACCCCCAAAGCTCTCCCCAGGACTTCTCCAGTCCCTACATAGGTATCTCTGCCCCCCACCAGCCTTCTAAGACCCATAGGGCCCCCCACCAGCCTGGTTATAGCTATGTGTACGCCACACAAACCCCCTAAGCTCCCCAGGGCCCCCTCCAACCGGTACGTAGGTATCTGCCCAACCACAAACCCTTAAGTCCCCCAGGGACCCCTCCAGACCATACGTAGATTTCTGTGACCCTTACCAACTCCTTAAACCCCCAGGGACCACTACAGCCTGGACGTATGTATCCATGCTCACCACAACCCCCTAAGCCATCCAGGGACCTCTCCAGCCCTGACGTAGATATTTGTGCCCCTCATGAAGCCCCTAATGCCCACCAGAATGTCTCCAGCCTGGACGTAGCTATCTGTGCCCCCCACGACCCCTAAGCCCCCCAGGGATCTCTACAGCCTCTACATAGGCGTGATGCTTTGTGCATTACCCTGCATGGCCACATGTTGTCACTGTTCCTCTATGAGAGAAATGCTCTGTGCATTACCCTGCGCGGCCACATGGAATCACTGTTGCTCCATCCAGAAAATGCTCTGTGCATTTCGCAGTATGGCCACATGGTGTCACTGTTGCTCCATGCAGGAAATGCTCTGTCCATTACCTGGTGTGGTCACAAGGTGTTACTGTTGCTCCATGCGAGAAATGCTCTGTGCATTACCCTGCCTGGACACACGGTGTCACAGTTGCTCCATATGGGGAAATGTTCTGTGCGTTACCGTGCGTGGCCACATGGTGTCACTGTTGCTCCATGCGGGAAATGCTCTGTGCATTACCCAGTGTGGCCACACGGTGTCACTGTTGCTCCATGCGGGAAATGCTCTGTGCATTACTGTGATGGAGTAGGGACTGTCTGTGTGGGGGATGGGAGTGCAGGGGGTGACTTTAGGACCGGAAACGTGCTCAGCCTGTAACCTGAGCTAGGCGGGGGGAGGGGTCAGCACCTTTGCCCGGGAAGCTGGACACAGGAAATGGCCAGCTGGAGGGAGTTGGGTTAGTTCAGTTTCGGTTTTGGTCTGGGTGGCTGGAATTCAGGGATTCCCAAACTGGGAACTATGTTTCCTGAACCCCTAGAAGGACTTGATTGTGAGTTCCTGCTTGTGCCTCAAAGGTCTGCAGTATCCTTCGCTCCTGTTGTCCAATAAACCTTCTGTTTTACTGGCTGGCTGAGAGTCACTGTGAGTCCCAGGAAGAGGGGTGCAGGACCGGACTCCCCCACACTCCGTGACAGACCCTAAGCCCCTCCAAGACCCCTGCAGCCTGGACGTAGGTATCTGTGCCTCCCACCAAACACCTAAGACACTCAGAGATCCCTCCAGCCTGAACTTAGGTATCTGTGCCCCCCACAAACCCCCTAAGCCCCCGAGGGACCTATACAGCCAGAACATTGGTATCTGTACCCCATATAGACTCCATAAGCCCCTTGCGACATTCCAGTGTGCACGTAGGTATATGTGCCCCTCAGAAACCCTCTAAGCCCCCAGGAACCCCTACAGCCTGGACATAGGTATTTGCACTCCCACAACTCCCCTAACCACCCCCTCCCGGGACATCTACAATCTGGACGTAGATATCTGTGCCCCTCACGAAACCTCTAACCCCCCCTGGGAATGATACAGCCTGCACATACGTATCTGTGCCCACTCGAACCCCTAAAACCCACTAGTACCCCTACAGCCTGGACATCATAGGTGTCTTTGGCCCCCACAAATCCCCTAAGACTCTCAGGATGCCTCCAGCCTGGACGTAGGTATCTTTGCCCCCCACTAACCCCCTAAGCCCCCCTGGTAACCCTACAGCCTGGATGTAGGAATATGTGCCCCCCACGAACCCTCTAAGCCCCCATGGGACCCCTAGAGCTTGGAGATTGGTATCTGTGTCCCCCCCAAACTCTCTAAGCCCCCCAGGGACCGCTATGGTCTGGACATAGGTATCTGTGCACCCCAAGGCCCCTAAGATCCCCTGGACCTCTGCAGCCTGGCTGTAGGTGTGACGGTGCTGCCAGTGGGAGCCAGCTCAGCTCACTCAATCAGAGTGAATTGCAAACAAAACAGGGCAGACAAATCCCAAACGCTGCTGGTTATTTCAATACTTAGATTTACCAAGCCAGCACAAAACAGCTTCTGTAGTACCTCACTGGTTACTTAGAAGTTTAAACCACGCAGTTCCCATAAAGTACCCAGCCTCAGGCCTCCGTCCAGACACACCTGTTAGATATGATGATGATTCCTGAAAATTTTACTTCATCATATAAAAGAAAAGATTCTTCCGATCCCAAAGGATCAGCCACATAACCAGGTTTAATTATAACTTAGATTTTACCTAAAATACATGCTATAGCCAATTCTTATTAACTAAGCTAAAATTTATTAGAAAAGAAAAGAGAGAGAGTGAGTGTTGGTTAAAAGATTAATAGACATATAGACTTGAATTCAATTTTTGAGGTTCAGATACAAAGTAGAGATGAGCTTGTAGTTGCCAAAAGTCCTTTTAGAAATAGTCCATAGGTTATAATCCAATGTCCATATTCAGGGTGGCTCCAGTCAATGACTGGGGATCTCAATCCTTGTGGCTTAAGGTTTCCCCCTCTTGAAACCCAAAGCAGATCTGAGATGAAGAAGGATCGTGTCCCAGGGTCTTAAACATTTCCAGCAGCCTTTCAGCCTGAGAAAACAATAGGCTTCACTCTTCTTCCAAACATCCTGGCAATTAGTATATCCATCAAACAGTTCAGATACAGATTACCACAACCTTCAAAGAGACACAGACAATAATACTATTTCACTCAAGTATCATCATAAATGTTAATATTCTTTTTTTGCTCTTTGAATTAAAACTATAGCAATAGACAAGACTTGTTTGCTGACATCACAAGACCTGAGCAAACACCTCCCCTTCTACCTCTAACACTGCAGACTTGCATTTCAAAGCTCTGTTCATTTACATATCTTGTTAAGCACTTTTTAAGGTTCACCCACGGATCAGGTCAGTCGGTGAGGTGAGTTAATTCACTCTTTCTGGCCCTGTCACCTTTCAATGAGATATTAGATTATACTTATAATGTCACAGTCGCGGTGAGTTGACTGCTGCAGCTCCCCATAGACTCTGCCTGCGCCTCTCACCGAGCTGGAGTACAGCAGGCGAGGGGAGAGCACTCAATGTATTGCATCTACACTAGACGCGATATATCAACCCCCGCTGGATCGATCGCTGCCCACCGATTCGGCAGGTGGTATAGACATAAGCCGAGTATCTGGTGATCGGAGCTGGACCCCCGAGGGGGACACATTGAAGGAACTCAGGGTTTTAGGTGCCTCTATTGTCAACTGTCAGGGCTGCTGTGGCTCAGAGGAGGGTGCTTGACTGCCTGGCAGGCTTAAGCGCCGCAAGCCTTGCAGGTGGGAGAAGTGAAGCGGCCACGGCGTGCTCGGGGTGCTCGTGCTCGGAGCAGGGGTAAGCTCGGGCGAGGGGGGTGCCGCAGGGCAGAGCAGGAGAGTTGCCACAAGAGGGGAGCCTCAGGGTTGAGGGGGGAGCTGCCACGGGTGGGGTGCCTCAGGGCAAGGGTGCGGGGGGGGGAGGGTGCAAGGTGGAAGTTTCGCCTAGGGCATGAAACTTCCTTGCACCAACCCTGCCCCACGCCCTGCCTGCAGTCAGCCTCTGTCTCCAGCCAGCCCTGCACCTTCTGCTTTGCCTGCACCAGCCGCATCCTCCCTGCCCTGTCTCCATCCAAACCCTGATGCACCCCCCTGCCTGAAGCCAGCCATTCACGCAGCCCCTGCCCTGTCTGAAGCCGGACCCTACCTCCAGCCAACCCCACATCCACTGGTGCCCTGCACTTCCCAGGGTAGTAACCCTACACATCTGCTTCAATGAGGGGGGCAGGGAGCAGCTGGGACCCACACATGTGCACACCCTAGGGTGACCAGACAGCAAGTATGAAAAATCGGGATGGCGTGGGGGGTAATAGGATCCTAGATAAGACCCCAAAATTCGGACTGTCCCTATAAAATTGGGACATCTGGTCACCACAGCACACCCCCAGGACTCCTGAGTTCCATTGCTGGGTTTCCTATTGGTTCCTCTGCTGGTTGTTTTCCTTTTCCTGGGGACTTTGGGCAAGTTGCTCCCCACTCTCGGGCTCTGTCCCCAGCAGTCAAATGGGGATTTCATACCTTCCCGCTATTGGAAAGTGCTGGGAGAATCTCCCAGCAAAAGCTGCTCTGACAGTGCTAAGCAGCATCTGACCAATCAAGGTCGGAGCTCACTGCCCAGGAGGAGTGCTTGGCTCTTGGGTTTCACTTCAGCCCAGTGTGGAGAGAGAGCCCTAACCATGGAGTTTGGCTCAAGAAGACCAAGTCTCCAATTTGTTACGGGTGTTTTGAATTTCAATCCTGTGCTCCAAAGTGCTTGGTGTCAGTTGTAAACTTTAGGAGCATGCTCTCCACTCCATTTTCCAAATCATTCATGAAAATATAGAATAGTACCTGACACCGGACTGATCTCTGCCAGACCCACTAGGTTCACCCTCCCCGTTGGGCAGTTAAACATGGAGAAGGGCTCCTGGAGTCTTGGCTTTCAACCAGCTCTGCACCCACATTACATTGATTGCAGCTGGACTGCATTTCCCTCGTTTGCTTCTGAGAATGTCCTATGGGACTGTGTCAAAAGCCTTAGTAACACCAAGCTAGATCCCATCTATTGTTTACTCACCTCTACCAGGCCCAGAACCCTGCCAAAGAAGGAAAGAGGATTGGTTTGGAATGATTTGTTCTTGACAATTCCACGCTCACTAGTCATAAGAACCAAATCATCCTGTAGGTGCTGCTGACAAAATGAGTGTTTAAGAATGTATTGCAGGATCTCTCCAGCTATGGCAGTCAGGCTAGCTAGTCTGTAAGTCCCAGAGGTCTTTTTATTCCCCTTTTAAAGATAGGTCCTGTCTTGTTCATGAATGGGAAGATGTTCTTTTTCGGGGGTCTCAGACGAGAACTGGGGCACAACACCTGGTTTGTTAAGGCCACAAAAACGGAGGCAGGAACCTCTTCGCTGCTGCTGGCAAAGAACCACAGGTACCTAAAAGATAGGGACTCACATCTTTGAATGGGCTTTAAAAAGGCAGTGGTTAATAAGTTTGGTCCCGACCATTTCTTTTTTCCATAGACTAGATATTTCAGCAAACTTTAGAATTCCTTGGTGCTAAACACTGTGAAACTCCCATTTCTCCTTCACAGAGGGCTTTAATACCCCTTATCTCACTTGGGCTCTAAACTGCCCATAGTTCGACAACTGTTCCTGTTCCGATTGGACAGATGGGAGAAGGGAAGTGACCTTCCCAAGGCCTACACAACAAGGGGATGGCAGAGCCAGAAAGAGAAGCAACCAGTTCTGACTCCTGTTCTAACAGATGAAAACACCCCAGAGCCCAGGAATCGAGATGGTGGGAAAATTTCATTCAAACCGTTTCTGTCCAAAAATCCCATTTAGACTAAACCAGTTTGTTTCTCAAAATCATAACAAGTGGGATGAAAGATCTTTGCAAAAATATTTTGTTGCAAAACAAAAGCATCTCCTCTTTGTCAGAGTGTGTTAAATTGTCTCCTCGCACACAAAGAGGAGACATTTACATCTCAACCATTAGATAAGATGTTTCAATCTGAGCTAAGTCGTTGCTACTATTAACAATTTCAAAATAAAAAAATACAAATAAAATAGACTATTTCAGCTTATCTATTATGCCATAATCTGCTCTGAGTAAACATGATGGGAAAATCATATTATGCACTACTTCTAGTGACACTCCCAAATGGATCCGCATCCTTCACCCACCATGAGGTAGTTAAGAGCGGATCATTATTATCTCTATTTGAAAGAGGGAGAAGCTAAGGCTGAGAAAGGAGAATTGACTTGTCTTAGGTCACACAGCCCGTCAGAGGCAGTGTTGGGAATAGGACCGAAGAGCCCTGATTTTCAAACAAACCATCGGATCTTGAATTTCAGACATTGAATGACCTGAATACTGTGCTCTCAGATGAGCTCCAGACCAACAACAGTGACAGTAATTATTCAGCAAGTCTTTGAGGAGAACTGCAATGTTAGAGGGAATCATCAACTGCTCAGAGACAATTAATGCAGAGAAGCAGCAAAATTAATCAAAGATAGAACTGGTTCTGACTTATTTACTTGATCTTAAAAGAGAACAACAAGGACCTGAGTCTCCTCCATGTCAATAACCCCCTGCTCAACCAATCAGGGTAGAGACTGAGGACGGGAGGCTGAGGGTTCTCACCAGAGAGCCCAAAGGATGGCCCAGGTCACCGGTGGGGATCACTGCCCGAGCACTATTTCAGTCCCACATTTTTGGGTGGACCTTCCATAGTGGGAGCTGCAGAGAACTTCCCTGCAACACACACACACACACACCTCCGTCCCGTTGTTGGGAAGGGAACAGGAGAAAGGACAAAAGAAGCAACAGAAGAAGAGGAGGGAGGGATGGAGGAAGAGGTGAAACAAAAAGGACAAACCCTAATGTCCCCAGAGATTCTAAGGGACAAAATCCCAGGTGCGCAATAAAATTCTGCCTCCTTAAGCTCGTGTTTTCCATGCCTAGAATTCACTTGTCACCAAATAGATCAGACTGAACAGGTTTCAAACCTCCAGGAGGCTCTTACCTTCTAAACAGGGACGGCTGTTTTCTAGTAAAATCACTACAAGGGAAGGAGGAAACTCGAAAGAGGTTCCTCCTGGCACTCACGTCCATGACCCCAAATAATCTCTCAGTCCTCAAAGAGAGACCTGGAGAAGGAAAAGTGCTGAAGCAAGCCACAGAGGTCTCTGAGGTTTCCCTGGCCCCTCGCCCCTGTCCTGCCTGGCTGATGTCAGCATCTCTCTGTGAGGTCACCACCTCCCCACCACCTTGGACCAATAGTCTGAGGTCCTGCAAAAGGCCTTTGTGATGTCACTGCCAAACCCCTCCCTTGCTGGGCTAATGTCCTGCCCCTGGCCAGGCACTTTGGAGGTTTGAGCTACTCCCTGTGGATCACCCCACTCAAGGAGCGTTCGTTCTAGGTAGCAAGCCGGCTAGACAGGAAAACATCAGACGCTGCTCCCAATGCTACACTCAGTTTTTCAGAAATTAGTCGACTTCATGGTCAGAAGACACCATTAGAGCATCTAACCTGCATATCACAGGCCTCCTGTATGACATAACAGCTACTTTGGGGGCAAACACATTCCAGAAAGGCATCTAGTCTTCATTAAATGACATCAGGAGATGGTGAATCCACCACTTTCCTTGGTAGCTTGCTCCTGTGGTGAATCATCCTCGCTGTTGACTATTGTGCCTCAGTTGTAATATGAATTTGTCTCTTTTCACTTTCCAGCCATTTGGTCTTGTTATGCCTTTCTCTGCTCCATTCAAGAGCCCGTAAATACCCAATCTTTTCTCTCCATTAAGGCCCTTCAACATTTCAATGAAATCACCTTTCAATCTTCTTTTGATAAGCTAAACAGGTTGAGCTCTTTCAATAGCTCACTCGAAGGCATTTTTCTCCAGCCCTCACAACATTTGGTGTTCCAGAGAACGTTCCTTCAAGGTAGGAGACCAGGTTATGGTCTTGAAGGCGCAACAGGCCCATAAGATGGAAGCATCATGGGAAGGGCCATTCACGGTCCAAGAGTGCCTGGGAACTGTAAACTACCTCATAGCATTTCCCAATTCCTCACTAAAGCCTAAAGTGTACCATGTTAATTCTCTCAAGCCTTTCTATTCCAGAAATTTACAGGTTTGTCAGTTTACAGTCCAGGGAGATGATGCTGAGTGGCCTGACGGTGTCTACTACGACGGGAAAAAAGACGGTGACTTGGAAGAGGTGAACCTCTCAACCACCCTGGAACGTCTGCAGCGGCGACAAATCAAGGAGCTGTGCACTAGCTTCGCCCCATTGTTCTCAGCCACCCCAGGACGGACTGAACGGGCATACCACTCCATTGATACAGGTAATGCTCACCCAATCAAAACCCCACCCTACCGGGTGTCTCCTCATGCCCAAGCTGCTATAGAACGGGAGATCCAGAACATGCTACAGATGGGTATAATCCGCTCATCTACCAGTGCATAGGCATCTCCAGTGGTTCTGGTACCCAAACCAGATGGGGAAATACGCTTTTGCATGGACTACCGTAAGCTAAATGCGGTAACTCGTCCGGACAACTATCCAATGTCACGCACCGATGAGCTATTGGAAAAGTTGGGACGTGCCCAGTTCATCTCTACAATAGACTTAACCAAGGGGTACTGGCAAGTACCGCTAGATGAACCTGCCAAGGAGAGGTCAGCATTCGTCACCCATGCGGGGGTGTATGAATTAAATGTCCTTTCTTTTGGCCTTCGAAATGCACCCGCCACCTTCCAGAGGCTGGTAGATGGTCTACTAGCTGGACTGGGAGAATTTGCAGTTGCCTACCTCGATGATGTGGCCATTTTTTCAGACTCCTGGCCCGAACACCTACTACACCTGGAAAAGGTCTTTGAGCGCATCAGGCAGGCAGGACTAACTGTTAAGGCCAAAAAGTGTCAAATAGGCCAAAAGAGAGTGACTTACCTGGGGCACCAGGTGGGTCGAGGAACCATAAACCCCCTACAGGCCAAGGTGGATGCTATCCAAAAGTGGCCTGTCCCACGGTCCAAGAAGCAGGTCCAATCCTTCTTAGGCTTGGCCGGATACTACAGGTGATTTGTACCACACTACAGCCAAATCGCTGCCCCATTGACTGACCTGACCAAAAAGACCCAGCCAAATGCCGTTAAGTGGACTGATGAGTGTCAAAAGGCCTTTACCCAGCTTAAGGCAACGCTCATGTTTGACCCTGTACTCAGGGCCCCGGACTTTGACAAGCCATTCCTAGTAACCACAGATGCATCTGAGCGTGGTATAGGAGCAGTGCTCATGCAGGAAGCAACAGATCTCAACTTCCATCCTGTCTTGTTTCTCAGCAAGAAACTGTCTGAGAGGGAAAGTCACTGGTCAGTCAGTGAAAAGGAATGCTATGCCATTGTGTACGCCCTGGAAAAGCTACGCCCATATGTTTGGGGACGGCGGTTCCAACTACAAACTGACCATGCTGCACTAAAGTGGCTTCATACTACCAAGGGGAACAACAAGAAACTTCTTTGTTGGAGTTTAGCTCTCCAAGATTTTGATTTTGAAATTCAACACATCACAGGAGCTTCTAACAAAGTTGCTGATGCTCTCTCCTGTGAGAGTTTCCCAGAATTCAGTAGTTAAAAAGTGTTCTTAAAATGTAGAAGTCTGTTAGTTATATACTTAGTAGTATATGTAAAGGTACATGTGTTGTAGTGATCTGTTTATTTTAAAGTTCTAGAAAGAAATCGCCGCCAGTGAGCTTCCCCACTGTCTGCAATTTGGGGGGCGTGTCATAAACAGATAGCTAAGGGTTAATGTCTCTTTCACCTGAAGCACCTGACCAGAGGACCAATCAGGAAACCGGATTTTTTCAACTGGGTGGAGGGAATTTTGTGTCTGAGGTCTTTGTTTTCTGTCTGCCTGCTTTCTCTGAGCTTTGGAGAAGTAGTTTCTACTTTCTAATCTTCTGTTTCTAAGTGTATGGACAAAGAGATCAGATAGTAAGTTATATGGTTTCTTTTCTTTGGTATTTGCATGAATATAAGTGCTGGAGTGCTTTGCTTTGTATTCTTTTTTAATAAGGCTGTTTATTCAATATTCTTTTAAGCAATCGACCCTGTATTTTATCACCTTAATACAGAGAGACCATTTGTATGTATTTTTCTTTCTTTTATATAAAGCTTTCTTTTAAGACCTGTTGGAGTTCTTCTTTACTTCAGGGAAATTGAGTCTGTACTCACCAGGGAATTGGTGGGAGGAAGAAATCAGGGGGAGATCTGTGTGTGTTGGATTTGCTAGCCTGATTTTGCATTCCCTCTGGGTGAAGAGGAAAGTACTTTTTGTTTCCAGGACTGGGAACAGAGAGGGGGAGTCACTCTGTGTAGTTTCACAGACCTTGTGTCTGTGTATCTCCCCAGGAGCACCTGGAGGGAGGAAGGGAAAAAGGATTATTTCCCTTTGTTGTGAGACTCAAGGGATTTGGGTCTTGGGGTTCCCAGGGAAGGTTTTTCAGGGGGACCAGAGTGCCCCAAAACACTCTAATTTTTTGGGTGGTGGCAGCAAGTACCAGGTCCAAGCTGGTAGCTAAACTTGGAGGTTTTCATGCTAACCCCCATATTTTGGATGCTAAGGTCCGAATCTGGGACTAAGGTTATGATAGCAGGGGAGACTGCGGGAACTATGGGACGGTTACCCACAGTGCAACGCTCTGGAAATTGTATAAAGTTGAGGACACAGGCCCATACTAAGCACATTAATTCGGCGCTGTGCGTCCATGTACCAAGGCTAGCATCAATTTCCCTGGCCAGGCCCTTTGGAGGTTTGAGCTACTCCCTGTGGTCACCCCACTCAAGGAGCGTTCGTTCTAGGCAGTAAGCTGGCTAGACAGTAAAACTTCAGATGCTGCTCCCAATGCTACACTCAGTATTTCCGAAAACTAGTGTCTGTAAAATTAGTCTACTTTCTGGCCAGAAGAGACCATTACAGCATCTAATCTGACCCCCTGCATATCACAGGCCTCCTGCATGACACAATAGCTACTTCTGGGGGAAAGGCATCTAGTTTTCATTGAATGACTTCAGGGGATGGAGATTCCGCCACTTTCCTTGGTAGCTTGTTCCTATGGTGAATCATCCTCGCTGTTGACTATTTGGGGCTTAGTTGTAATATGAATTTGACTCTTTTCACCTTCCAATTATTGGGTCTTGTTATGTCTTTCTCTGCTCCATTCAAGAGCCTGTAAATACCCAATCTTTTCTCTCCATTAAGGCACTTCAACACTTCAGTGAACTCACCTTTCAATCTTCTTTTGATAAGCTAAACAGATGGAGCTCTTTCAATAGCTCACTAGAAGGCATTTTTCTCCAGCCCTAAGAACATTTTGGTGGCTTTTTGCTACCCCAGCTCCAATTTCACAGTATCTTTTTCAAATGAGGACACCAAAACTGGAGACAGTATTCCAATATCAGTCTCACTGATGCCGTGTCACCTCCTGTGATGTTATTGACATAATCTGTAACTTTATAGATCACCATTGTGACCACTCTTCTATATTTGCAGCCAATATGATAGAAAGGTTGTTGTGAAAGGGGTCTATGGAGAGGTTCTGATTGGCTGATTATAATTATGCTATCTCTAGATGTGTATCATTTTTATAGTTGACTTTACGAATATTGGCTCTATGCTGTCTGTATTCAAACTTGTGCTATGCTTCCGAGGAACACCCCAGCCAGACAAGTTGGTGTCAGTTCTGCCTAGCCTGCTTGATGGCCCATTAAGGACCATCAGCTCTACAATCAACCCATTGAGAGAAGGTAGATATGCCTTGTGGCTCAGCAAGGTATGCAGGGACCTGCCTATGGACAAAAGTCAAAGGTTTTTCTATGCCACGTGCTGGATAGAGTGTCCTTGGGACAAAGAAAACAAAGACCACATGGCAAGAGACTGTAAAAGGCTGATGCCTCGTCTCCATCTTGTCTTCAGTCCTGCTTCATACCTCTGAAGGGACTTTGCTACAAACTGAATCTCTGTAAAAGGGACTGAATGACCCATCCCAGCTGTGGATGGACTCCAGAGACTTGATTTGAACCTGCAGTTTATTCCATCACTGCTACAAGCCTGAACCAAGAACTTTGCCATTACTGTATGTGAAGGGTTAAAATTCATGTGCATATTATATAACAACCTGGTCTATGGATTGTGCCAGCTCTTTTCCAGACCCAAAGTCCAGAGTATAATCAAGGGACCAGAAGCCTAGCAAATCGTGACCAGCTAAAAGAAAGCTGGGTAAACAGAAGGCCTTGCTTGCTAAGATAGGCTTGCTCAGCCAATTGCCAGGTGTTGGAGCTAAGAACTAAAGAATTGTATCTTATTCAGAGCTGCAGATTGAACAAAGAATCCCTGTTCCTATTGTGTAAGTCTCTTCTGTAGGGAGACGTTCTTCCCAGAGATCCAACCTTGAGTTTATGAAAAGTTGGCAGATGTCAATATAAGATATGGCATCCTTCCACCTCCCTTCCCAGGGACCAGTGCCTTGCCTTAAGACACACAGAAAACAATCTTTTTATATATACCAAACAATCTTTATTGCCATAAACTTTCACTGTTTCTTTGCTTTAAACCCTAGGAATGTACCTGGAGGACAATCAAAGGAGTTGCTCCTTTCCTATGGACCTCAAATCAGAATTCAGCATAGATATTTTATACTAATAACATTTTATCAAAGTATTCATGAAATGTATGCTGTAGGGGTCCCCGGGTGGATAAGGGGTTTTCTGAGGGGTACACATACATACGTCTAGGCTGTAAGGGTCCCTGGGAGGCTTAGGGGGTTTGTGGGGGGCAGCGATACCTAAGTCCAGGCAATAGGGCTTCCAGGGGGAATTAGTGTGTTGGGGGGGCACAGATACCTAGATCCAGGCTGGAGGGTTCCCGATGGGGCGGGGGGGCTTAGGCAGTTTGTGTTCTGCAAAGATACCTACCTCTAGGCTGGAGGGGTGTCTCGGCACTTAGGGATTGTGGGGGGGCAAAGATACCTCCGTCCAGGCTGGAGGGTCCCTGGGGAGCTTAGCGGGTTCGTAGGGGGCACAGATACCTAAATCCAGGCTGGAGGGATCCAGGGGGGGCTTATGGGGTTCAGGGGGCACAGATAATTATCTCTAGGCTGTAGTGGTCCCTGGTGGGCTTACGGGGTTTTGGGGGAAGGACCTTATATATATATGTATATAAGTATATGGTATATACTTCATATAAAATGAGAGTTTTTCATTTCCCCTTCCAAGAACAGAAGGGACAGGAATCCTCACCTTAGCGAGTAGGGTTCAGTGGTCCCCATAAAGTGGGGTATGACTCCTAGGGAGACACAAAGGAACATTCATGGGGGCACCTCAGGGCCTGAGTCAGCCCCCATGGAGGGCAGGGAGGAAGCACCACTCAGCCCCACTCTGTCCCAGCTCTTCCCCAACCCCACCCTCAGTCTGGACTTTATATATATATATATATATCTTTATATATATATATATATATATATATATATATATATATATATATATATATATATATATATATATATATATATATATATATATATATGACCCCCAAAGATTCATTCCAATTACCAGCAAGCGACCCGTGCCCCACGCTGCAGGGGAAGGCGAAAAACCTCCAGGGCACCTGCCAATCCGCCCTGGAGGAAAATTCCTTCTCGACCCCAAATATGGCGATCAGCTAAACCCTGAGCATGTGGGCAAGAGTCACCAGCTAGCACCCAAGAAGGAATTCTCTGCAGCAACTCAGTACCCATCGCATCCAACATCTCCCCGCAGACTATTGAGCAGACTTGTCTGGTGGTAATTCAAGATCAATTGCCCAAATTAACGATCCTATCATAACATCCCCTCCATATACTTATCAAGCTTTGTCTTAAAGCCAGGAAAGTCTTTTGCCCCTACTACTTCCCTCGGAAGGCTATTCCAGAACTTCACTCCCCTAATAGTCAGAAAACTTAGTCTAATTTCAAGTCTAAACTTCCTAATATCCAGTTTATACCCATTCGTCCTCGTGCCTACATTAGTACTAAACTTAAATAATTCCTCTCCCTCCCTAACGTTAATCCCCTTGATATATTTATATAGAGCGAGCATATCCCCCCTCAGCCTTCTTTTGGCCAGGCTAAACAAGCCAAGCTCTTTGAGTCTCCTTTCATAAGGCATTTTTTCCATTCCTCGGATCATCCTTGTAGCCCGTCTCTGAACCTGTTCCAGTTTGAATTCATCCTTCTTGAACATGGGACACCAGAACTGCACACAGTATTCCAGATGGGGTCTCACCAACGCCTTATATAACGGTACTAACACACCCTTATCTTGCAGGAAATACCCCGCCTGATGCATCCCAAAAGCGCATTTGCTTTTTTAACAGCCGTATCACATTGGCGACTCATAGTCATCCTGCTATCAACCAGTACCCCAAGGTCCTTCTCCTCCTCCGTCGCTTCCAACTGATGCGCCCCCAACGTATATCCAAAATTCTTATTATTAATTCCTAAATGCATGACCTTGCATTTTCACTATTGTATTTCATCCTATTTCTATTACTCCAGTTTACAAGGTGGTTCAGATCTTCCTGAATGGTATCCCTGTCCTTCTCCGTGTTAGCAATACGGAGCTCCTGGAGGTTTGAAACCTGTTCACTCTGATCTATCTGGTGACAAGTGAATTCTAGGCATGGAAAACACTAGCTTAAGGAGGCAGAATTTTATTGCGCACCTGGGATTTTGTCCCTTAGAATCGCTGGGGACATTAGGGTTTGTCCTTTTTGTTTCACCTCTTCCTCCATCCCTCCCTCCTCTTCTTCTCTTGCTTCTTTTGTCCTTTCTCCTGTTCCCTTCCCAACAACAGGACGGAGGCGTGTGTGTGTGTGTTGCAGGGAAGTCCTCTGCAGCTCCCACTATGGAAGGTCCACCCAAAAATGTGGGACTGAAATAGTGCTCGGGCAGTGATCCCCACTGGTGACCTGGGCCATTCTTTGGGCTCTCTGGTGAGAACCCTCAGCCTCCCGTCCTCACTCTCTACCCTGATTGGTTGAGCAGGGGGTTATTGACATGGAGGAGACTCAGGTCCTTGTTGTTCTCTTTTAAGATCAAGTAAATAAGTCAGAACCAGTTCTATCTTTGATTAATTTTGCTGCTTCTCTGCATTAATTGTCTCTGAGCAGTTGATGATTCCCTCTAACATTGCAGTTCTCCTCAAATACTTGCTGAATAATTATTGTCACTGTTGTTGGTCTGGAGCTCATCTGAGGGCACAGTATTCAGGTCATTCAATGTCTGAAATTCAAGATCCGATGGTTTCTTTGAAAATCAGGGCTCTTCGGTCCTATTCCCAACACTGCCTCTGACGGGCTGTGTGACCTAAGACAAGTCAATTCTCCTTTCTCAGCCTTAGCTTCTCCCTCTTTCAAGTAGGGATAATAATGATCCGCTCTTACCTACCTCATGGTGGGTGAAGGATGCGGATCCATTTGGGAGTGTCACTAGAAGTAGTACATAATATGAAGTTTCCCATCATGTTTACTCAGAGCAGATTATGACATAATAGATTAGCTGAAATAGTCTATTTTATTTGTATTTTTTTATTTTGAAATTGTTAATAGTAGCAACGACTTAGCTCAGATTGAAGCATCTTATCTAACGGTTGAGATGTAAGTGTCTCCTCTTTGTGTGCGAGGAGACAATTTAACACACTCTGACAAAGAGGAGATGCTTTTGTTTTGCAACAAAATATTTTTGCAAAGATCTTTCATCCCACTTGTTATGATTTTGAGAAACAAACTGGTTTAGTCTAAATGGGATTTTTGGACAGAAACGGTTTGAATGAAATTTTCCCACCATCTCGATTCCTGGGCTCTGGGGTGTTTTCATCTGTTAGAACAGGAGTCAGAACTGGTTGCTTCTCTTTCTGGCTCTGCCATCGCCTTGTTGTGTAGGCCTTGGATAGGTCACTTCCCTTCTCCCATCTGTCAAATGGGAACAGGAACAGTTCTCGAACTATGGGCAGTTTAGAGCCCAAGTGAGAGAAGGGGTATTAAAGCCCTCTGTGAAGGAGAAAGGGGAGTTTCACAGTGTTTAGCACCAAGGAATTCTAAAGTTTGCTAAAATGTCTAGTCTGTGGAAACAAGAAATGGTCGGGGCCAAACTTATTAACCACTGCCTTTTTAAAGCCCATTCAAAGATGTGAGTCCCTATCTTTTAGGTACCTGTGGTTCTTTGCCAGCAGCAGAGAAGAGGTTCCTGCCTCCGTTTTTGTGGCCTTAACAAACCAGGTGTTGTGCCCCAGTTCTCGTCTGAGACCCCTGAAAAAGAACATCTTCCCATCCATGAACAAGACAGGACCTATCTTTCAAAGGGGAACAAAAAGACCTCTGGGACTTACAGACTAGCTAGCCTGACTGCCATAGCTGGAGAGATCCTGCAATACATTCTTAAACACTCAGTTTGTCAGCAGCACCTGCAGGATGATTTGGTTCTTATGACTAGTGAGCATGGAATTGTCAAGAACAAATCATTCCAAACCAATCCTCTTTCCTTCTTTGGCAGGGTTCTGGGACTGGCAGAGGTGAGTAAAGAATAGATGGGATCTAGCTTGGTGTTACTAAGGCTTTTGACACAGTCCCATAGGACTTTCTCAGAAGCAAACGAGGGAAATGTAGTCCAACTGCAATCAGTGTAATGTGAGTGCAGAGCTGGTTGAAAGCCAAGACTCCAGGTGCCCTTCTCCATGTTTAGCTGCCCAACGGGGAGGGTGAACCTAGTGGGTCTGGCAGGGATCAGTCCGGTATCAGGTACTATTCTATATTTTCATGAATGATTTGGAAAATGGAGTGGAGAGCATGCTCCTAAAGTTTACTACTGACACCAAGCACTTTGGAGCACAGGATTGAAATTCAAAACACCCTTAACAAATAGGAGACTTTGTCTTCTTGAGCCAAACTCCATGGTTAGGGCTCTCTCTCTACACTGGGCTGAAGTGAAACCCCAGAGCCAAGCACTGCTCCTGGGCAGTGAGCTCCGACCTTGATTGGTCTGATGCTGCTTAGCACTGTCAGAGCAGCTTTTGCTGGGAGATTCTCCCAGCACTTTCCAATAGCGGGAAGGTATGAAATCCCCATTTGACTGCTGGGGACAGAGCCCGAGAGTGGGGAGCAACTTGCCCAAAGTCCCCAGGAAAAGGAAAAGAACCAGCAGAGGAACCAATAGGAAACCCAGCAATGGAACTCAGGAGTCCTGGGGGTGTGCTGTGGTGACCAGATGTCCCAATTTTATAGGGACAGTCCGAATTTTGGGGTCTTATCTAGAATCCTATTACCCCCCACGCCGTCCCAATTTTTCACACTTGCTGTCTGGTCACCCTAGGGTGTGCACATGTGTGGGTCCCAGCTGCTCCCTGCCCCCCTCATTGAAGCAGATGTGCAGGGTTACTGCCCTGGGAAGTGCAGGGCACCAGTGGATGTGGGGTTGGCTGGAGGTAGGGTCTGGCTTCAGGCAGGGCAAGGGCTGCGTGGCTGGCTGGCTTCCGGCAGGGGGGTGCATCAGGGGTTGGCTGGAGACAGGGCAGGGAGGATGCGGCTGGTGCAGGCAAAGCAGAAGGTGCAGGGCTGGCTGGAGACAAAGACTGACTACCGGCAGGGCAGGGCAGGGGGTGCAGGGCTCGCTGCAGGCAGGGCGTGGGGCAGGGCCGGTGCAAGGAACTTTCATGCCAGAGGCGAAACTTCCACCTTGCACCCTCCCTCCCCCGCACTCCTGCCCTGAGACGCCCCACCCGTGGCAGCTCCCCCCTCTACCCTGAGGCTCCCCTCTTGTGGCAACTCTCCTGCTCTGCCCTGCGTCACCCCCCTCGCCCGAGCTCACCCCTGCTCCGAGCACGAGCACCCCGAGCACGTCGTGGCCGCTTCACTTCTCCCACCTCCAAGGCTTGCGGCGCCTAAGCCTGCCAGGCAGTCAAGCACCCTCCTCTGAGCCACAGCAGCCCTGACAGTTGACAATAGAGGCACCTTAACCCCTGAGTTCCTTCAATGTGTCCCCCTCGGGGGTCCAGCTCCGATCACCAGATACTCGGGGTAAGTCTATACCACCTGTCGAATCGGTGGGCAGTAATCGATCCAGTGGGGGTCGATATATCGTGTCTAGTGTAGATGCAATACATTGAGTGCTCTTCCCTCGCCTGCTGTACTTCAGCTCGGTAAGAGGCGCAGGCAGAGTCTACGGGGAGCTGCAGCAGTCAACTCACCGCGACTGTGACATTATAAGTATAATCTAATGTCTCATTGAAAGGTGACAGGGCCAGAAAGAGTTAATTAACTCACCTCACCTACTGACCTGACCCGTGGGTGAAACTTAAAAACTGGTTAACAAGATATGTAAATGACCAGAGCTTTGAAATGCAAGTCTGCAGTGTTAGAGGTAGAAGGGGAGGTGTTTGCTCAGGTCTTGTGATGTAGGCAAACAAGTCTTGTCTATTGCTATAGTTTTAATTCAAAGAGCAAAAAAAGAATATTAACATTTATGATGATACTTGAGTGAAATAGTAGAATTGTCTGTGTCTCTTTGAAGGTTGTGGTAATCTGTATCTGAACTGTTTAATGAATAAATTTCTCTGTACTAATTGCCAGGATGCTTGGAAGGAGAGTTAAGCCTATTGTTTTCTCAGGCCGAAATGCTGCTGGAAATGTTTAAGAACCTGGGACACGATCCTTCTTCATCTCAGATCTGCTTTGGGTTTCAAGAGGGGGAAACCTTAAGCCACAAGGATTGAGATCCCCAGTCATTGACTGGAGCCACCCTGAATATGGACATTGGATTATAACCTATGGACTATTTCTAAAAGGACTTTTGGCAACTACAAACTCATCTCTACTTTGTATCTGAACCTCAAAAATTGAATTCAAGTCTATATGTCTATTAATCGTTTAACCAACATTCTCTCTCTTTTCTTTTCTAATACATTTTAGCTTACTTAATAAGAATTGGCTATAGCATGTATTTTAGGTAAGATCTAAGTTGTAATAGATCCTGAGTATGTGGCTGATCCTTTGGGATTGGAAGAATCTTTTCTTTTATATGATGAAGTAAGATTTTCAGGAATCATCATCATATCTGACAGGTGTGTCTGGACGGAGGCCTGAGGCTGGGTACTTTAAGGGAACTGCGTGGCTTAAACTTCTAAGTAACCAGTGAGGTACTACAGAAGCTGCTTTGTGCTGGCTTGGTAAATCTAGTGTATTTAAATAACCAGCAGCGTTTGGGATTTGTCTGCCCTGTTTTGTTTGCAGTTCACCCTGATTAAGTGACCTCAGCTGGCTCCCACAGGGAGCACCGTCACACCTACATCCAGGCTGTAGGGGTCCGAGGGATCTTAGGGGCCTTGAGGTGCACAGATAACTACGTCCAGGCCGTAGGGGTCCCTGAGGGGCTTAGAGAGTTTTTGGGGGGACACAGATACCAATCTCCAGGATCTAGGGGTCCCAGTGGGGTTTAGGGGGTTCATGGGGGGCATAGATACCTACGTCCAGGCTGGAGGCATCCTGGGAGTCTTAGGGGATTTTTTTGATCCCAGGATACCTGTGTCCCGGCTGTAGGGGTACCAGGGGGTCTTAGGGGTTCGAGTGGGCACCGATACGTATGTCCAGGCTGTATCGGTCCCAGAGGCGATTAGAGGTTTTGTGTGGGGCACAGATATCTACATCCAGATTGTAGATGTCCCGGCGGGGGGATAGGGGGGTTGTGGGGGTACAAATACCTACATCCAGGCTGTAGGGTTTCCTGGGCGGTTAGGGGTTTCTGAGGGACACATATACCTACGTGCACATTGGAGTGTCCTGGGGGGCTTATGGAGTCTATATGGGGCACAGATAACAATGTTCTGGCTGTTTAGGTCCCTGGGGGGCTTAGGGAGCTTGTGAGGGGGCACAGATACCTAAGCTCAGGATGGAGGGGTCTACAGGGGTCTTAGGTGTTTGTTGGGGGGGCACAGATACCTACGTCCAGGCTACAGGGGTCCCGGAAGGGCTGAGGGTCTGTCACGGAGTGTGGGGGAGTCCGGTCCTGCACCTCTCTTCCTGGGACACAAGGTGACTCTCAGCCAGCCAGTAAAACAGAAGGTTTATTGGACAGCAAGAGTGAAGGATACAGCAGAGTTTGGAGGCACAAGCAGGACCCCTCAATCGATCCTTCTGGAGGTTCAGGAAACTTAACTCCAAGTTTCGGATTACCTGAATTCCAACCACCTAGACCAAAACCGAAACTGAACTAACTCCCTCCAGCCGGCTCCTTCCTGTGTCTAGCTTCCCTGGCAAAGGTGCTGACCCCCTCCCCCCTGCCTAGCTCACGTTACAGGCTGAGCACGTGTCCGGTCCTAAAGTCACCCCCTGCTCTCCCATCCCCCACACAGACAGTCCCTACTCCATCACAGTAATGCCCAGAACATTTCCCTCATGGAGCAACAGTGACACTGTGTGGCCACGCAGGGTAATGCACAGAGCATTTCCTGCATGGAGCAACAGTGACACCCTGTGGCCTCGCAGGGTAATGCACAGAGCATTTCTCTCAAAGAGAAACAGTGACACAGTGTGGCCACGCAGAGTAATGCACAGAGCATCACACCTACGTAGAGGCTGAAGAGATCCCTGCTGGAGCTTAGGGGTAGTGAGGGGCACAGATAGCTAAGTCTATGCTGGAGGGATTCCTGTGGGGATTAGGGGCTTCATAGGGGACACAAATATCTACCTCCGAGCTGGACTGGTCCCTGGATGGCTTAGGGGGTTGTGGTGAGCACAGACACATACGTCCAAGCTGTAGTGGTCCCTAGGGGTTTAGGGAGTTGGTGAGGGGCACAGAAACCTATGCATGGTCTGGAGGGATCCCTGCGGGACTTAAAGAGTTGTGGTTGTGCAGATACCTATGTCCTGGCTGGAGGGGGCCCTGGGGAGCTTAGGGGTTTGTGTGGCATACACATAGCTACAGCCAGGCTGGTGGGGGACCTATGGGTCTTAGGGGGCTTGTGGGAGGCAGATATACCTATGTCCAGGCTGGAGAAGCCCTGGTGAGGGCTTAGGGGATTCCTGGAGGTCACAAATATCTACTTCCAGGCTGGAGGGGTTGTGGGGGTATTTGAGAGTTGTGGGGGGGTACAGATACCTATTTCGATGCTGTAGGGGTTCCAGGGTTGCTTTGGGGCATTTTGAGGTACAGATACCTATGTCCATGCTTTAGGGTCGCTGGGAGGATCAGCGGGTTTGTGAGGGTGGACAGATACCTACTTCCAGGCTATAGGGATGTTGGTGGGGCTTAGGGGTTTGTGGGGGGCACAGATACCTTCATCCAGGCAAGAGGGGTCCTGGGGGCCTTGGGGTGGTGGGTGGAGCTCAGATAACTATGTCGAGGCTGGAGGGGTCCCATCGTGGCTTAGGGGGTTTGTGAGGGGCACAGATACCTGCATCTAGGCTGGAGGGGTTTCGGGGGTCTTAGGAGGATTGTGGGGTCTGAGATACCTATGTCTAGGCTGGAGGGGTCTCGGGGAGGATTAGGTGTTTTGGGGGAACAGATACCTACATCCCGATTGTAGAGGTCCCTGGGTAGCTTAGGCGCTTTGTGGGGGTCACAGATACAAACATCCATGCTGTAGGGGTCCTGAGGGTCTTTGTGTGGCTCTGGTTGTCAGAGATACCTACCTACAGACTGGAGGCGTCCTGTGGGTATTAGGGAGTTTGTGGGGCGTACAGATGCCTACATCTGGGCTTGCGGGTTCCCTGGGGGGCTTAGAGGTTTGTGGGGAGTACAGATACCTTTATCCAGGATAGATGGGTCTCGGTGGGATTAGGGGGTTGTGGGGAGCACAGATACTTATGTAAGCAGAAGCAGGATGAACTCTACCTTGACATCTGGTGGTGAATTATGGAGAGTGTAGAAAAGAATTTCAGGGACTGATCGTGTTTGCATAGGCCCACCCACCCCTCCTGACATGGCCGAGGTTGAAGGGCCCCTGCACCTAGGGATAGGGGCCCTACGGGTAAGGCCCCTGGAGTTAGGGTTAGGGGCCTCACAGTTAGGGCCTCTGGAGCTATGGTTAGGGGCTTCATGTGTAAGGCCCCTGGAGCTAGGTTTAAGGGCCCCATGGGTAGGGCCCCTGGAGCTAGGGTTAGTGGGCCCAGGTATGGGGCACTTGGAGTTACTTTTAGGGGCTCCACGAATGGGACCCCTGGATTTAGGATTAGGGACTCCATGGGTATGGCCCCTGGAGCTAGCGTTAGGGGCCCCAGGGGTAGTGCACCTGGAGCTAGGGTTAGTGGTCCCAGAGGTAGGACTCTGGAGCTAGTGTTAGGGGCCCCACGTGTAGGGCCTCTGGAGCTATGGTTTGGGACCCCTTGGGCAGTGTCCTTATAGCTAGGGTTAGGTGCCCCAGGGGTGGGGCCCCTGGAGCTAGGGTTAGAGATCTCATGCTTAAGGCCTCTGGAGCTAGGATTAGGGGCCCACTCGTAGGGCCCCTGAAACAAGGGCTATGGGCCCCACGGGTTGGGCACCTGGAGCTATTGTTCGGGGCCCCAGGGATGGAGCCTCTGGAGCTCGGGTTAGGGGCCCATGGGTATGGCAACTGGAGCTAGAGTAAGGGGCACAGGGGTAGGGCCCCAGGAGCCAGGGTTAGGGGCCCCACGGGTAGGGACCCTGGTGGAGTAGGGACTATCTGTGTGGGAGATGGGAGAGCAGGAGGTGACGTAAGGTGAGGGACAGGACCTAAGCCTGTAACTCGAGCTAGGCAGCGGGGAGGGGTCAGCACCTTTGCCTGGGAAGCTGGACACAGGAAGGGGCCGGCTGGAGGGATTTAGTTCAGTTTTGGTTTGGAGCTGGGTTATTGGAATTCAGGGATTCCCAAACTGGGAACTAAGCTTTCTGAACCCCCAGAAGGACTCGATCGAGAGGTCCTGGTTGTGCACAAAAGATCTGCTGTATTTTTCGTTTCTGTTGGCCAAAAGAACCTTTTGTTTTACTGGCCGGCTGAGTCACTGTGTGTCCCAGGAAGAGGGGTGCAGGACCGGATTCCCCCACACCCCGTGACATAAATATCTGTGTCCCCCACTAACCCCCTAAGCCCCTCTGGGACCCCTGCAGCCTGGCCGTAGGTATCTGTGCCCCCCACGAACCCCCTAAGCCTCCCAGGGACCCCTTCAGCCTGCATGTAGGTGGAACCCTTCTGCCAGGCTGAATTGATAGCAGCAAGGACTAGGTTCAATACATAGGGGTCCCTTCCCTATTATGTAATGCAAACTAGCTCGAGCCCCCACCCAGTGACATGGGAAAATTTTACATACGCACCCCTAGGTGCCTCAAAGAGGCGATACTTCCCCTCTCGCAAGCACAGTCTGGGTGTAGCAGAAAATGTTTAATAACGTGAGATAAACAACATAGCATTAAATTGGGAAAACACCTCAATTAGGCCGTGTCCTTTTCCCTGGGCTCTTGAGTCTAGCAATCCCCAAATCACCCCAAGACTCCAAAGTCCAATACCTCAAACGTTTCAAGAGTCCAGCAACCCCAAAGTCACCCACAGTTGCGCAACCCCAGAGTTCAAGAGTGTATCTGCAGGGTTTTTCCCCCTGCCAGCCTGGGTAGAAAGGAGCACTTTACATGGTCCACTGCTGACTGCCCTGCCTCTCTGTGGGATTCTGCTTCCGCCTTCCCCATGAACTGCTCAGCTCGGTCCACCAGCTACTCTGTTCTGCCAGCCGACCGATGATCTGCTCCAGCTGTCCTAAAAAACTACTCAGCTCACCTCACTCCATGGGCTATTCTAACCATCCCACAAACTGCTTCTCTCTGTCAGCTGCTCTGCTCCACAATATAACTTCAGATTCTCTTACTGACTAACAAAGCTCTTTAGTGATTTCAGCTCAGGAATCTAGAACTTCAATTGTTAAAAAAAACAAATTTCAATTTTACTCTTCAACTATTAAAACAAAAGAAAATCCAATTTAGGTTTTTGGTTCACCCAAAGAGCTCACTCCCTTGTCTAGCGAGTGCCACTCAAGTGATGGTGAGAATCCCTGTCTCAAAGCAGTTTCACAGTTCCTCATCCACACAATCAGGGTGACAACACTCCACATCTCATGCCCCAACAACAAATAAACCGGGGATACCACAGCTGCCAAAGCAGCCATCCCAGGCTGTCGTTGCCATGTCAGGAGGGGTGGGTGTGCCTATGCAAACACGATCAGTCCCTGAAATTCTTTTCTACACTCTCCATAATTCACCACCAGATGTCAAGGTAGAGTTCATCCTGCTTCTGCTTACATAGGTATCTGTGCTCCCCACAACCCCCTAATCCCACCGGGACCCATCTCGCCTGGATAAAGGTATCTGTGATCCCCACAAACCTCTAAGCCCCCCAGGGAACCCACAAGCCCAGATGTAGGCATCTGTACGCCCCACAAATCCCCTAATACCCACAGGACCCCTCCAGCCTGTAGGTAGGTATCTCTGACAACCAGAGCCACACAAAGTCCCTCAGGACCCCTACAGCATGGATGTTTGTATCTGTGACCCCCACAAAGCGCCTAAGCTACCCAGGGACCCCTACAATCGGGATGTAGGTATCTGTTCCCCCCAAAACACCTAATCCTCCCCGAGACCCCTCCAGCCAAGACATAGGTATCTCAGACCCCACAACCCTCCTAAGACACCCGAAACCCCTCCAGCCTATACGCAGGTATCTGTGCCCCTCACAAACCCCCTAAGCCACGATGGGACCCTTCCAGCCTCGAAATAGTTATCTGAGCTCCCCCCACCACCCCAAGGCCCCCAGGACCCCTCTTGCCTGGATGAAGGTATCTGTGCCCCCCACAAACCCCTAAGCCCCACCAACATCCCTATAGCCTGGAAGTAGGTATCTGTGCACCCTCACAAACCCGCTGATCCTCCCACCGACCCTAAAGCATGGACATAGGTATCTGTACCCCAAAATGCCCCAAAGCAACCCTGGAACCCCTACAGCCTCGAAATAGGTATCTGTACCCCCCCACAACTCTCAAATACCCCCACAACCCCTCCAGCCTGGAAGTAGATATTTGTGACCTCCAGGAACCCCCTAAGCCCTCACCAGGGCTTCTCCAGCCTGGACATAGGTATATCTGCCTCCCACAAGCCCCCTAAGACCCATAGGACCCCCACCAGCCTGGTTGTAGCTATGTGTATGCCACACAAACCCCTAAGCTCCCCAGGGCCCCCTCCAACCAGGACATAGGTATCTGCACAACCACAACTCTTTAAGTCCCCCAGTGATCCCTCCACACCATGCATAGGTTTCTGTGCCCCTCACCAACTCCCTAAACCCCCAGGGACCACTACAACTTGGACTTATGTGTCTGTGCTCACCACAACCCCCTAAGCCATCTAGGGACCTCTCCAGCCCGGTTTTATATATTTGTGTCCCCTGTGAAGTCCCTAATCCCCACCGGAATGCCTCCAGCCTAGACGTAGCTAACTGTGCCCCTCACTACCCCTAAGCTCCAGCAGGGATCTCTACAGCCTCTACGTAGGTGTGATGCTCTGTGCATTACCCTGCGTGGCCACACGGCGTCACTGTTTCTCTATGAGAGAAATGCTCTGTGCATTACCCTGCGTGGCCACAGGGTGTCACTGTTGCTCCATGCAGGAAATGCTCTGTGCATTACCCTGCGTGGCCACACAGTGTCACTTTTGCTCCATGAGGGAAATGTTCTGGGCATTACTGTGATGGAGTAGGGACTGTCTGTGTGGGGGATGGGAGAGCAGGGGGTGACTTTAGGACCGGACACGTGCTCAGCCTGTAACATGAGCTAGGCAGGGGGGAGGGGGTCAGCACCTTTGCCAGGGAAGCTAGACACAGGAAGCGGCCGGCTGGAGGGAGTTAGTTCAGTTTCGGTTTTGGTCTAGGTGGTTGGAATTCAGGGAATCCGAAACTGGGAGTTAAGTTTCCTGAACCTCCAGAAGGACTCGATTGAGGGGTCCTGCTTGTGCCTCCAAATTCTGCTGTATCCTTCACTCCTGCTGTCCAATAAACCTTCTGTTTTACTGGCTGGCTGAGAGTCACCTTGTGTCCCAGGAAGAGAGGTGCAGGACCAGACTCCCCCACACTCCGTGACAGACCCTCAGCCCTTCCGGGACCCCTGTAGCCTGGACGTAGGTATCTGTGCCCCACCCAACAAACACCTAAGACCCCTGTAGACCCCTCCATCCTGAGCTTAGGTATCTGTGCCCCCTCACAAGTCCCCTAAGCCCCCCAGGGACCTATACAGCCAGAATATTGTTATCTGTGCCCCATATAGACTCCATAAGGCCCCCAGGACACTTCAATGTGCACGTAGGTATATGTGCCCCTCAGAAACCCCTAACCGCCCAGGAAACCCTACAGCCTGGATGTAGTTATTTGTACCCCCACCACCCCCCTATCCCCCCGCTGGGACATCTACAATCTGGATGTAGATATCTGTGCCCCACACAAAACCTCTAATTGCCTCTGGGACCGATACAGCCTGGACATACGTATCTGTGCCCACTCGAACCCCTAAGACCCCCTGGTACCCCTACAGCCGGGACACAGGTATCCTGGGCCTCCAAAAATCCCCTAAGACTCCCAGGATGCCTCCAGCCTGGACGTAGGTATCTATGCCCCCCATGAACCCCCTAAACCCCACTGGGACCCCTAGATCCTGGAGATTGGTATCTGTGTCCCCCCAAAAACTCTCTAAGCCCCTCAGGGACCCCTACTGCCTGGACGTAGTTATCTGTGCACCTCAAGGCCCCTAAGATCCCTCGGACCCCTACAGCCTGGATGTAGGTGTGACGGTGCTCCCTGTGGGAGCCAGCTGAGGTCACTTAATCAAGGTGAACTGCAAACAAAACAGGGCAGACAAATCCCAAATGCTGGTGGAGATTTCAATACTTAGATTTACCAAGCCAGCACAAAGCAGCTTCTGTAGTACTTCACTGGTTACTTAGAAGTTTAAGCCACGCAGTTCCCTTAAAGTACCCAGCCTCAGGCCTCCGTCCAGACACACCTGTCAGATATGATGATGATTCCTGAAAATCTTACTTCATCATATAAAAGAAAAGATTCTTCCAATCCCAAAGGATCAGCCACATACTCAGGATCAATTACAACTTAGATCTTACCTAAAATACATGCTATAGCCAATTCTTATTAAGTAAGCAAAAATGTATTAGAAAAGAAAAGAGAGAGAATGTTGGTTAAACGATTAATAGACATATAGACTTGAATTCAATTCTTGAGGTTCAGATACATAGTAGAGGTGAGCTTGTACTAGCCAAAAGTCCTTTTTGAAATAGTCCATAGGTTATAGTCCGATTTCCATATTCAGGGTGGCTCCAGTCAGTGACTGGGGATCTCAATCCTTGCGGCTTAAGGTTTCCCCGTCTTGAAACCCAAAGCAGATATGAGATGAAGAAGGATCGTGAACCAGGCTTCTTATACATTTCCAGCAGCCTTTCCGCCTGAGAAAACAATAGGCTTAGCTCTCCTTCCAAACATCCTGTCAATTAGTACAGGGTAATTTATTCATTAAACAGTTCAAATAGAGGTTACCACAACCTTCAAAGAGACACATAGACAATAATACTATTTCACTCAAGTACCATCATAAATGTTAATATTACTTTTTTGCTCTTTGAATTAAAATTATAGCAACAGACAAGACTTATTTGCTTACATCACAAGACCTGAGCAAAAATACCCCCTTCTACTTCTAACAATGCAGACTTGCATTTCAAAGCTCTGTTCATTTACATACCTAGCTAAGCAGTTCTTAAGGTGCACCCATGGGTCAGGTCAGTCGGTGAGGTGAGTTAATTAACTGTGTCTGGCCCTGTCACCTTTCAATGATATATTAGATTATACTTATAATGTCACAGTGGTGGTGAGTCGACTGCTGCAGCTCCCCGTAGACTCTACCTGCATCTCTCACCAAGCTGGAGTACAGCAGTCAAGGGGAGAGCACTCGATGTGTTGCATCTACACTAGACGCGATATATTGACCCCGCTGGATCGATCGCTGCCCACCGATTTGGCAGATGGTATAGACATACCCCGAGTATCTGGTGATCAGAGCTGGACCCCGGAGGGAGACAAATTGAAGGAACTCAGGGGTTAAGGTGCCTCTATTGTCAACTGTCAGGGCTGCTGTGGCTCAGAGGAGGGTGCTTGACTACCTGGCAGGCTTAGGTGCCGCAAACATGGGAGGCAGGAGAAGTGAAGCGGTCACGGTGTGCTTGGGGTGCTCGTGCTCGAAGCAGGGGTGAGCTGGGGCGAGGGGGGGTGCTGCAGGGCAGAGCGGGGGAATTGCAACAAGAGAGGCGCCTCAGGGTGGAGGTGGGAGCTTCCACAGGTGGGGCGCCTTAGGGCAGGGGCACGGGGGAGGAGGGCGCAAGGTGGAACTTTTGCCTACGGCATGAAACATCCTTGCACGGGCCCTGCCCCATGTCCTGCCTGCAGCCAGCCCTGCACCCCCTGCCCTGCCCTGCCCGCAGCCATCCTCTGTCTCCATCCAGCCCTGCACCTTCTGCCCTGCCCGCACCAGCCGCATCCTCCCTACCCTGCCTGCAGCCAGCCCCACAGCCAGCCCCTGACACACCCCCTGCCCTGTCTCCAGCCAACTCCTGCCGCTCCCCCTTGTGGCCCTGCCCAAAGCCAGCCAGCCCCCACACACCCCCAGCCTGCACCAACCCTGCACCCCCTCTCTACAGCCAGCCCCGTACCCCCTACCCTGTCTCCAGCCAACCCCTGATACACCCCCAGCCTGAAACCAGCCAGCCCCGCATCCCTTGCCCTGCCTGCAGCCAGACCCTACCTCCAGCCAACTCCATGTCCACTGGGGCCCTGCAGTTCCCAGGGCAGTAACCATGCACATCTGCTTCAATGAAGGGGGCAGGCAGCTGGGACCCACACATGTGCACACTCTTGGGTGACCAGATAGCAAATGTGAAAAATCGGGACTGGGCTGGGGGTAATAGAATCCTAGATAAGAAAAAGACCCCAAAATTTGGACTGTCCCTATAAAATCGGGACATCAGGACACCTTAGCACACCCCCAGGACTCCTGAGTTCCATTGCTGGGTTTCCTATTGGTTCCACTGCTGGTTGTTTTCCTTTTCCTGGGGGGACTTTCGGCAAGTTGCTCCACACTCTAGGGCTCTGTCCCCAGCAGTCAAATGGGGATTTCATACTTTCCCGCTATTGGAAAGTGCTGGGAGAATCCCCCAGCAAAAGCTGCTCTGACAGTGCTAAGCAGCATCTGACCATTCAAGGTCAGAGCTCGGTACCTGGGAGGAGTGTTTGGCTCTGGGGTTTCACTTCAGCCCAGTCTAGAGAGAGGGGCCCAACCATGGAGTTTGGCTCAAGAAGACCAAGTGTCCAATTTGTTAAGGGCGTTTTGAATTCCAACCCTGTGCTCCTAAGTGCTTGGTGTCAGCTGCAAATTTTGGAAGCATGCTCTCCACTGCATTTTCCAAATCATTCATGAAAATATTGAATAGTATCTGACCACGGACTGATCCCTGCTGGACCCACTAGGTACACCCTCTCCTTTGGACAGCCAAACATGGAGAAGGGCTCCTGGAGTCTGGGCTTTCAACCAGCTCTGCACCAACATTACACTGATTACAGCTGGACTGCATTTCCCTCGTTTGCTTGTGAGAATGTGCTACGGGACTGTGTGAAAAGTCTTAGCAACCCCAAGCTAGATCCCATCTACTGTTTACCCACCTCCACCAGGCCCAAAACCCTGCCAAAGAAGGAAAGAGGATTGGTTTGGAATGATTTGTTCTTGACAAATCCATGCTCACTAGTCCTAAGAACCAAACTATTCTGTAGGTGCTGCTGACAAACTGAGTGCTTAAGAATGTATTGCAGGATCTCTCCAGCAATGGCAGTGAGGCTAGCTAGTCTGTAAATCTCAGGGGTCTCTTTGTTCCCCTTTTAGAGAAAGGTCCTGTCTTGTTCATGGATGGGAAGATGTTCTTTTTCAGGGATCTCAGACGAGAACTGGGGCACAGCACCTGGTTTGTCAAGGCCACAAAAAAGGAGGCAGGAACCTCTTCTCTCCTGCTGGCAAAGAACCCCAGGTACCTGAAAGACAGGGACTCACATCCCTGAATGGGCTTTTAAAAAGGCACTGGTTAAAGATTGGCCCCGACCATTTCTTGTTTCCATAGACTAGACATTTTAGCAAACTTTAGAATTCCTTGGTGCTAAACACTGTGAAACTCCCCTTTCTCCTTCACAGAGGGCTTTAACGCCCCTTATCTCACTCAGGCTCACAACTGCCCGGAGTTTGAGAACTGTCCCTGTTCCCATTGGACTGATGGGAGGAGCCTGAGGTGCAGAGAACGGAAGTGACCTACCCAAGCGCCTACACAGTAAGGTGGTGGCAGAGCCAGAAAGAGAAGCCACCAGTCCTGACTCCTGTTCTAACAGACAATAACGCCCCCAGAGGCAGGGATAGAGCTCAGGAATCGAGAGGATGGGGAAATTTCATTGAATCCATTTCTGTCAGAAAATCCCATTCAGGCTAATCCGGTTTGTTTCTAAAAATCATAACAAGTGGGATGAAAGTTCTTTGCAAAAATATTGTATTGCAAAACAAAAGCATCTCCTGTTTGTCAGAGTGTGTTATATTGTCTCCTCGCACACAAAGAGGAGACACTTAGATCTCAAACATTAGATAAGATTCTTCAGTCTGAGCTAAGTCATTGCTGCTCTTAACAATTTCAAAATAAAAAAATGCAAATAAAATAGACTATTTCAACTATTCTATTACCTGTTAATCTGCTCTGAGTAAACGTGATAGGACACCTCATATTATGCCCTACTCCTAGTGACACTCTCCAATGGATCCCCATCCTCCACCCACCGTCAGGTAGGTAAGAGCGGATCATTATTATTTCTACTTGAAAGAGGGAGAAGTTAAGGCTGAGAAAGGAGAATTGACTTGTTTTAGGTCACACAGCCAGTCAGAGGCAGAGTTGGGAATAGGACCGAAGAGCCCTGATTTTCAAACTACCCATTGGATCTTGAATTTCAGACACTGAATGACCTGAATATTGTGCTCTCAGATGAGCTCCAGACCAACAACAGTGACAGTAACTATTCAGCAAGTATTTGAGAAGAACTGCAATGTTAGAGAGAATCATGAACTGCTCAGAGACAACTAATGCAGAGAAGCGGCAAAATTCATCAAACATAGAACTGGTTTTGACTTATAAAGAGAAAAACAAGGACCTGAGTCTCCTCCCTGTCAATAACCCCCGGCTCAGCCAATCAGGGTAGAGACTGAGGATGGGAGGCTGAGGGATCTCACCATAGAGCCCAAAGAATGGCCCAGGTCACCAGTGGGGATCACTTCCCGAGCAATAGTTCAGCCTCACATTTTTGGGTAGACCTCCCACAGTGAGAACTGCAGAGCACTGCCCTGCAAAAAACTAAAAAAACCACACACACACTCTCTCTCTCCCCCTCCCTCCTGGTGTTGGGAGGGGAACAGGTAAAAGGACAAAGGAAGCAAGAGAAGAGAAAGGAGGGAGGGAGCGATGGAGGAAGAGGTGAAACAAAAAGGACAAACCCTAATGTCCCCAGTGATTCTAAGGGACAAAATCCCAGGTGCAGAATAAAATTCTGCCTCCTTAAGCTCGTGTTTTCCATGCCTCGAATTCACCTGTCACCAGATGGATCAGACTGAACAGCTTTCAAACCTCCAGGAGGCTCTTACCTTCTAAACAGGGACGGCTGTTTTCTAGTAAAATCACTAAAAGGGAAGGAGAAACCTCGAAAGAGGTTCCTCCTGGTGGTCACGTCCGTGAACCCGAATACTCTTTCAGTCCTCAAAGAGAGACCTGGAGAAGGAGACTTGCTGAAGCAAAGCCACAGGGGTCTCTGAGGTTTCCCTGGCCCCTCACCCCTGTCCTGCCTTGCTGATGTCAGCATCTCTCTGTGAGGTCACCACCTCCCCACCACCTTGGACCAATAGTCTTAGGTCCTGCAAAAGGCCTTTGTGATGTCACTGCTACATCCCTCCTTTGCTGTGCCAATGTCCTGCCCCTGACCTAGACCTTTGGAGGTTTGAGCTACTCCCTGTGGATCACCCCACTCAAGGAGCTTTCATTCTAGTCAGCAAGCCGGCTAGACAGGAAAACATCAGACGCTGCTCCCAATGCTACACTCAGTTTTTCAGAAATTAGTCGACTTTCTGGCCAGAAGAGACCATTAGATCATCGAATCTGACCCCCTGCATGTCACAGGCCTCCTGTATGACACAAGAGCTACTTTGGGGGCAAACACATTCAAGAAAGGCATCTAGTCTTCATTAAATGACATCAGGAGATGAAGAATCCACCCCTTTCCTTGGTAGCTTGTTCCTGTGGTGAATCATCCTCGCTGTTGACAATTTGTGCCTTAGTTGTAATAGGAATTTGTCTCTTTTCACCTTCCAATCATTGGGTCTTGTTATGACTTTCTCTGCTAGATTCAAGAGCCCGTAAATACCCAATCTTTTCTCTCCATTAAGGCACTTCAACACTTCAGCGAAGTCACCTTTCAATCTTCTTTTCATAAGCTAAACAGGTTGAGCTCTTTCAATAGCTCACTAGAAGGTATTTTTCTCCAGCCCTCAGAACATTTGGTAGCTCTTTGCTGCCCTAGCTCCAATTTCACAACATCTTTTTCAAATGAGGATACCAAAACTGAAAGCTATTCCAATATCAGTCTCACTGATGCCATGTCACCTCCTGTGACGTTATTGACATAATCTGTAACTGTATAGATCACCGTTGCGACCACTGTTCTATATTTGCAGTCAATATTGTAGAAAGGTTGTTTTGTAAGGGGTCTATGGAGAGGTTCTGATTGGCTGATTATAATGATGCTATCTCTAGATGTGTATCATTTTTGTAGTTGATGTTATGAATATTGGCTCTATGCTGCCCATATTTCAAACTTGTGCCATAATGGGGGACAAAACAGCTACCTTGTTAGAAGTGGCCTTGCCAATAGATGGAACCTGGGATTTAAACTCCCAATGATCGCACTGTGTTTGGGATCCATTTGAATTCCTCTCCCAGGTCTTTGACACTTTCATCTCCACTCATAGCGACTCTGATAGAGGATTAAAGAAGTCAAAGCATCATCTCCAAGCACAGACAACGGAGAATGCTTCATCACATGACACTTTGAGAAGTGGATGGATAGAACGTGATGAAGATAAACTCTGCCTGGCTCAGACAAAAGATAACAGTTGTGCAGTGATGAGGAAGGAGGGAATCTCTGAGTCACCCGTCCACGGTCGTTTCTTCACAGTGCTCCCAAGCTGGAGAGTGAAGAACCCCCTCGGTCCCACCGTGAGACTGAGGAACAGGAGGCCTGTCACCCCCATTCCTGCCGTCCTGCATTCCTGGTGTCCAGCATCCCAGAGGGCCTCCGTGCCAGCAACGAAACCCAACCGTCATCTGGACTCCCCAGTGCTCCTCCTCAACGGTTCTAAATCAACAGGAGAGTGGAAGGTCCTGGGCGTCGCGCCGGCACCTGGGATCCACTGCACCTGAACAGTGGGGAAAGGTTTCTGTGTTGGGGCATTGTTTAGTGTTTTCTAGTTTCCAAGGGAGGGTTTATGGGCCTGAGCGTTAAGCTCCCAAACCCAGTCACTGTTTCATTGTATTCATTAAGTTTGCATTTTCCCCTGTTCCCCCAGCTTTCTGTACCTTTACCCTGACTTCACTTACCTTTGTTTGTGCCAAACCACTTTGTCTCCTCTTTATTTTATTTACACCTCAGAAGGAGGGAGGCAAAATCCACTGGTGATAGAGACAAGAGGGAATCGAGTTTGTATCTCCTGAGAAAAGGGGCTTTTTCCTTTCCTATTTCTCCCCTACCGTTTCTAACATTTTCCTTTGAAGCGTTGCCTTATTCAGCTTGAGGAAACATTAGCTTTTAAGATAAAAACTACGAAATACAGAACTAGAGACATTTTTTAGAAATCTGGGATTTAGACATTTTATTTAAAGCCGGGGGGGGGGGGTGTTGGAGTTTCTGAGAAGGTTTTTGTTTGCAAGAAGCAACATTGTTGTGTCTGTTATTGTACCAAGTGGGGAGATGGTTGTCTATAAAGGAAGAGTCAAGACTAAATGGATCCAGTGAGAATGGGATTTGAACCCATGCATGCAAAGCACAAAGGATTAGCAGTCCATCATCTTAACCACCGGGCCACCTCATCTGAGCTGTAACAAAAGGGACAGGAGGAGAAATCTAAGGACGACAGAGATAGGGACACGAAGGAGTTTTTAAATACTAAGCGTAAGCAGGGTCTGAATGAGCTCCCCCCTCACATCTAGTGAGGAGCTGGGGAAAGACTTCAGGAACAGACCGTGTTTGCATAGACACACCTACTCTGCCTAGCTATGCAGCATGATGGGGCCGCTTCCCCAAAATGAGCAGTTTGGGATTGTCTTGGGTTACAAATCACTTTAGGATTGAGTGGAATAAAATGTTATTCTCCTTCCTGTATGAGTGAAGGGCAGCATAACAGACCTAGTCCAGCCTGATGGAGGGGTATATGGGTGAGGAATAGCTTTTATTGGACTGCAGAGAAGGATTGAGGACATCACGCTAAAACAGTGGTCCCGGAATATTTCACATTGTGCCCTCTTAGCCATGGTTGTGGCCCCTCGGAAGCCACGGTCGAGAAGCAGGGCTGGGAGTGGGGCTGTTGCTTGCTGGGGAGAAGGGTGCGGACAGGGGCAAGGGGGTCATCGCTGGGCTGGGAGCCAGAGGCCCAGACTGAGGGTGGGGTTGGGGAAGAGCTGGGACAGAGTGGGGCTGAGTGGTGCTTCCTCCCTGCCCTCCATGGGGACTGACTCAGGCCCTGAGGTGCCCCCATGAATGTTCCTTTGTGTCTCCCTAGGAGTCATACCCCACAATATGGGGACCACTGAACCCTACTCGCTAAGCAGGGGCTAGTGATGACAAAGCCCAGGGAAAGGGCCCCAGCACCAGAATCATGCACCCCCTTCTGTCTGTGGCTCTGCCCCCTTCCACCCATAGCCCCATCCACTATCACCTCTGTTCCGCCCCTTCCCCCACCAGCCCCACCCTGTCACTCCTTTACCCCTGCCCCGCTGCGGCCCTGAGACCAGAGAAGCTCCGTACCCCTGCTGCAGCCCCTGGGCCGTAGCAGGGAGTGGGAGCTCCTCCAGCCCTGGGGCTGACATAGGGGAGACTTTTGCAGGGTGGCCTAATTTGGCCGGGGTCCCAGTCATGGGCCCCACTGTCCCCTTGGTGATGCAAGGTTTGGGGAGACTGAGCCCCCCCGACCTCCATTACGTGCCGCCCAGGATTCCGCTGCTCAGTGTGGGGCCAGTCTCCCTGTGTTTTCTGCTGCTTGTGCTGGGGAGCCTGGCTGGCACTAGGGGTGGGGCCCCCAGCAGCCACCCAAGGCTCCAGGGGGTCAAAGGGCACCGTGTGGCAGTGCAAAGGTGCTCACTGCTCTCCCCTGCCCCAATGCTCCTCCATGGGCCCATAGAGGGTTGGGGGGAGTGAGGAGCAACACTATGTGCTCCATGCGTCCTGGTCACTTTCCCCACCTGGGCTGTGCTGTGAGGGGAGCATCAGAAGCTGCTGCTCTCTGCCCTCCCCTTATGCAGCCCAGCTGAGGAAAGTGACCTGGATGCAGGGAGCTCTGATGACGTCACTTCTCATCTCCCCACCCCCACAGCCCCTAGGGGTACCCGGAGGAGCAGCATCCCAGGGAGGAGCAATGCTAGCTGCTGCATGCACACAGATCACTGTCCGCACGTGGGTGCAGGAGGGGGCGCAGGGGTTGGGGACAAAAGACGGGGGAAGGGGTTGGGGTGAAGGGGGTGCAGCAGAGGGGCAGTGGCTGGTGGCACAGGAGGGGGTACAGGGTTCAGGGGTGAAGGGAATTCAGGAGGGGGCAGTGGCTATTGGCACAGGAAGGGGTGCAGGGGTTAGGGGTGAATTGGGTGCAGGAGATGGCAGTGGCTGGTGGCACAAGAGGGGGTGCAGAGGTCAGGGGTGAAGTGGGTTCAGTAGAGGGGCAGTGGCTGGTGGAACAGGAGGGGGTGCAGGGGTTAGGGGTGAAGGGGGTGCAGACGAGGGGCAGTGGCTGGTGCACAGGAGGGGGTGGAGGGGTCAGAGGTGAAGGTGGTGCAGGATATGGCAGTGGCTGGTGGCACAGGAGGGGGTGCAGGGGTTAGGGATGAAGAGAGTTCATGAGGGGGCAGTGGTTGGTGGCACAAGAGGGGAATATGGGAATTAAGGGCAAAGGGGACACAGTGTAGGGGTTAGGGCACAGGAGGGGGCAGGAGTTGAGGTGAAGGAGGCACAAGGGTTGGGAGTGCAGGAGCTAGGAGGTAAAGGGAGAGGGGGATCGTCTAGGGGCGATGGGGAAGTGCCAAAGTCTAAGTTTTACCCAGGGCACCATTTCCCCTAACGCTGATCCTTGGTAACATTTCTTGCTGGTACGGGGAAGGGAGAGAGATGAGGCGTTTTCTCTCTGTTTCTTTCCTCTCCATTTTTTGCTCATTCCTTCAATTCCAGAATCCTCCCTTGTGTTTCAGACTGTGCAGTGACGCCCTCCCAAACCCAGGCCTCTGGAGCCTTTGGAGCAGAAAGATCCCAGGAGCTGAGGGTGAATCCAGGAGTGAGTAGCTGGCAGGATGGAGTCCTAGCAGTTCTTCTGGGAGCACAGGTGAGGAATGACTCCCCCTTCCCTAGATTCTCCCCATGGGAACAGGGAGGGTTGTGTGATAAATTCCTGTAACACTTCTGCCCCTCTGAGCTGGCAGAAACAAGGGCTGGGTTCAGTATCTAGGGGTTCTGCTTCAATTAAACAATACAAAACTGGCTCGAGCCCCCACCCAGTGACCTGGGACATCACCCCCCTGGGTGCCTCTAGGAGGCAATACTTCCCCTCTTGCAAGCAGGGAGTCTGAGCCGCTCCACTCCACCAGCCATTCCACGAACCACTCCAGTGGTCCCTGCAAACTGCTCTGCTGGGGCAGCAAAGAGCCACCAAATGTTCTGAGGTCTGGAGAAAAATGCCTTCTAGTGAGTAGTGAAAGAGCTCAACCTGTTTAGCTTATCAAAAGAAGATTGAAAGGTGACTTCACTGAAGTGTTGAAGTGCCTTCAGGGAGAGAAAAGACTGGGTATTAAAGGGCTCTTTAATCGAGCAGAGAAAGGCATAACAAGACCCAGTGGCCGAAAAGTGAAAAGAGAAATTCATATTACAAATAGGGCGCAAAAATTCAGCTGTGAGGATGATTCACCACAGGAATAAGCTACCAAGGAAAGTGGTGGATTCGCCATCTCCTGATGTCATTTAATGAAGACTAGATGCCTTTCTGGAATGTTCTTGCCCCCAAAGTAGCTCTTGTGTCATACAGGAGGCCTGTGATATGCAGGGGGTCAGATTAGATGCTCTAATGGTCTCTTCCGGCCATAAAGTTGACTAATTTTTGAAAAACAGAGTGTAGCATTGGGAGCAGCGTCTGATGTTTTCTTGTCTAGCTGGCTTGCTGCCTAGAACGAACACTCCTTGAGTGGCGTGATCCACAGGGAATAGCTCAAACCTCCAAAGGTCTAGGCCAGGGGCAGGACATTGGCACAGCAAGGGAGGGGTGTGACAGTGACATCACAAAGGCCTTTTCCAGGACCTCAGACTATTGGTACAAGGTGGTGGCGAGGTGGTGACCTCACAGAGAGATGCTGACATCAGCCAGGCAGGACAGGGGTGAGGGGCCAGGGAAACCTCAGAGACCCTTGGGGCTTTGCTTCAGCAAGTCTCCTTCTCCAGGTCTCTCTTTGAGGACTGAGAGAGTATTTGGGTTCATGGACGTGAGCGCCAGGAGGAACCTCTTTTGAGTTTTCTCCTTCTCTTGTAGTGATTTTACTAGAAAACAGCCGTCCCTGTTTAGAAGGTAAGAGCCTCCTCGAAGGAAGGGGTATCATGGGGTTGTCACAGTTCAGATGCCAATGCCCCACCGCCCCCACTGTAAGGAAGCTCCTGCCACCTGCTCTGTGTTTGCAGGGCGGGAGAGAGCAGCATCCACAGCAGAGATTTGCTCCTGGCTGCCGGAGCAGAGCAGCAGGCTTAGCTGTCAGAACTTCCTGGAGCTATGAAAGGGGAGGTTCCCATGGCTCTGTAGCAGAATGCAGGGCAGGCGAGTTCACGGCAGGCATTATGGGATACTGGAGGAGGCCAGTTATGGTTATATAATGAAAGGCAGCATCTACACTGGCACTCTGTCCCTTTAAGTTTGCTACAAAAAGCTCTATTCCTCTCATCGAAGTGGTTTTATTTTGTCACCAAAACAGGGCACTTTTGTCACCAGATGTGTCATTGCAATGTGTACACCAGCCACGAGCTGCCGACCGAAGGTGGTCAGACACTGTGTTTTAACCAGATGCAAGCACCATGGCTTAGCTGGCTCAAACACTTGCCTTGTAAGCAGGAGATCCTGGGTTCAGGTCCCTACGGGAGTGGCTTTTGGGGCACATGGTATGGGATACTGTCAGAAGACAAGATTCAGAGCTAGATGGGCCTTCGGCCTAGCCCAGTGTGGTTTTTCTTATGGTTTAAATTATGCTCAGAGCCACTGATAATAGAGTTATTGAAAGTCTGGGAGATAAGAGCTCATAGGACAGTGGTCTAGTCCCCTCGCTGCTGACCCCCTCCCTCTGAGACAGGGGCAGGTCTGAGCTCTCGCACCAAATGCTCATTGTGGCTGCCAGAATCTGTGGGCAGCTCATTTAATTTGCATTGAGGGTTGAGTCCTGCTTTGTGCCCAGTGTCTGAGAATGAAAATCCTAAACCGCCCTTTGAAACAACAACAGCAGCAGGACGCGTTATTGTCCCTGCCCTAAAGCAGACAGACCAATGGAGAAATGCCACTGAGTCCACGGTAATACTCCACTGCCATTTTACCTTTTTTGCTTGCTAAACTCCCTCCCAACCTTGTGGGGTCCCAGACCCCGGTATTGAGCCTGAGCTGAGATGTCTACACTGCAAATTTATCACCCCACGGCCCAAGCCCCAGGAGCCGGAGCTGGCATGGGGCAGCCCTGGATGTTTCATTGCAGTGTGGACATAGCCTAGCATTATGTCTACACTGCCATTAGCACACCCAAGTCACTATTCTCAAACCCTGGGTCAGCTGATTCAGGCTTGTGGGGCTTGTGCAACAGGGTAATAAAATTACAGTGTATACACTTGGGCTTGAGCCCAGCCTCTGAGACTCCACAAGGGGTGAGGGTCTCCGAGCCTGGGCTCCAGTCTGAGCCCAAATGTCTACACTGCAGTTTTTAGCCTCACAACCTGAGCCCCAGGAGCCCAAATCAGATCATCCAGGCCAGCCAGGCCACAGGGATTTTATCTCAGTATAGCTGCACTCTCAGGGTACGTCTACATTGCAATGCAAGCCCAGGGTTAGCAGAAGTCATGTCAGCAGCCCCAACACATAAACCTAAACTATGAGGAAAAGACCCACCCACAAATAAGCTGGGCAGTGTCCTTCTCCCTAAGGTTCGTAAGTCCAGCAACCAAAAGTCATTTAACATGAGCCATCTCCTCTCTGCACCCCACTCACAGCTCTTGTCCTTAGTCAGTGCAAGCCCAGAGGTGCCTCTGTAGAGTTCATCTGCCATCCTGGGTAGAAAAGGGGGGAAATAAGAAGGCACCGTACTCACTATGTTGTCTAGGGACTCACTCACCCCTCCACAGCCACCCTGTCCTAAAGTTGGTCTAACACATCAATTTTAGTATGAGGACACAGGCCCCAGCCCACTTGGCTTTGGAACCAATGTCCCCTGCCTAGCAAGTGCTATTGAATTGAGGGTGAGTCCCTCCGTCTGGGTCTGCCAAGCACAGTTCTGCTGCCCTCGATTCACACAACAAGGACAACAACCCTTTATTTCTCCTGTCCCAATAACAAGGAGACTGGGAATCCAACACCAGCCAAAAGTGATCATTTTGGCAAGCAACCCAACATATTCCCAACCTACTGTAAAATCCACATGAAGACTCATACACGAAACCTTGCAAGAAAATCTTCCTGAGGGGGTCTGAAGCACCTGCTGCTGGGGGAAAGGAAGGAGCTGTGGGTTGAAATTGAGGGGCACTGGGAATAGGAGGGGGTTGTGGGTTGGGACAGAGGAGAAGGGTGAAGAGGAGCAGGCTCTGGTTGGGAGTGAGGAGCAGTGAGCATAGGAGAGACTGAGGGTTGGGACTGAGGGGCACTGGGCAAAGAGGGGACATGGGTTTAGGCTGAAGAGTATCCTCATTTGGGGATCCAGCAGAACAGGGGAAGGCAGCAGGTGATTCTAATTCCATAGGGATATTTTGTGTGTGTGCGTGCAGGGGAGGAACATGCTATATGCCCAGAGGCCTTTATTCCTCCAGCCTGCAAGGACAGAGGGGCTGTCAGGAAGTTGCCCCTTCAATCCCCCACACACAAAGGCCCTTCTTAGAAAAGGCAAAATCCTGAAGAGAAAAAACATCAAAGAAGACTCCAGAAAGACAGATTTTTAAGATATAATGAGCAGTTTATTACCTGACCAGGGACTTGAACCCTCAGATTAAAAGTCTGATATTTTACCAACTGAGCTAGTCAGACTCACAAACAAATACAGCAAGTTGGTGCAGAGGAGAAACTAGTCAAGGAAACGAAAGCAGGAAACAAAAGGAGAAACCTGCTGCTCTCTCTGGCCTGGTCAACACTACGAGTTTATGTCACATTAACCCTGCATCCGTCCACACAAAGAAGCCCTTTATATTGATATAAAGGGCTCTTAATACCGGTATCTGTACTCCTCCTTCATGACGAGTAGTGCTGAAATCAGTATTGCCATGTCAGATTAGGGTTAGTGTGGCTGCAATTTGACGGTATTGGTCTCTGGGCGCTATCCCACAGTGCACCATTGTGACTGCTCTGGACAACAATCTGAACTCGGATGCACTGGCCAGGTAGACAAGAAAAGCCCAGTGAACTTTTGAATTTCATTTCCTGTTTGCCCAGCGTGGAGCGCTGATCAGCACAGGTGACTATGCAGTCCCAGAATCAAAAAAGAGCTCCAGCATGGACTGTTCGTTAGATACTGAAGCTGATCTCTGTATTGGGAGATGAATCTGTTTTATCAGAACTCCGTTCCAAAAGACGAAATACCAAAACATTTGAAAAAATCTCCAAGGCTATGATGGGCAGAGGCCACAATAGGGACTCAACGCAGTGCTGAAACTTAAGGAACTGAGACAAGCGTACCAGAAAGTCAAAGAATGAAATGGACGCTCATGGAGGGAGGGGCGACTGAGGATTGTAGCTATCCCACAGTTCCCGCACTCCTCAAAAACCATTTGAATTCCTGGCTGAGTTCCCAAAGCCTGAAGGGTCAAAAACATTGTCGCGGGTTGTTCAAAGTATATCTCGTTCCCCCGCCTCCTGCCTCCATGAAAGCAAAGGGAAAAAAATCCTCTCTCACCTTTTTTCAGTGTCACTGTATGTCTACTGGATGCTGCTGGCAGATGTGGTGCTGGAGCACTACACAGCAGCATCCCCTTCCCTTCCCTTGCGGACGGCAGACGGTACAGTAGGACAGGTATCCATCATCGTCTTCCCGTGAGTGCTCCTGACTGGCCTCAGTGAGGTCGGCCGGGGGTGCCTGGACAAAGATGGGAATGACTCCCAGGTTCATTCATAGCAGCTGGAGGCTGCGCTCCCCTCCCCCCTTTGATCCCTGCTTGCAGAAGCAATAAAGTCAGTGTTGTTTCAAATTCCTGCATTCTTTATTACTTCATCACACAAATGGGAGGATAACTGCCATGGTAGCCCAGGAGGGGTAGGGGAGGAGCGAAGCAATGGGTAGGGTTGTTGCAGGGGCACCCACTAGAATGGCATGCAGGGCATCATTTCTGCGGGATCTCTAGGGTTCTGACCCGGAGCGCCCGTTTGCCCCTCTGGTTCTTTAGTAGGCTTGCCTGATAATCTAGGCAGAACTGACTCTCCATTAGACAAAACTTAAAGAAGAGAATGACCTGGGGAGTCATTCCTATTTTTGTCCATAAGCCCGTGGCCGACCCCATCGAGGCCAGCCAGGAGCACCCATGACAGCAGCAGATGGTGCAGTATAACTGGTAACTGTCATTGTCAACTTGCAAAGCAGCAGACGGTACAGTAGGGCTGGTAACCATCTTTGCTAACTTGCAAAAAGCAAGGGGATGCTGCTGTGTAGCACTGCAGTACCACGTCTGTCAGCACTATAAAGAAGACATACGGTGACAGTGAAAAAAGGCTGAACGGGCTCCATGGCTGCTGTGCTATGCCGTCTGCCCGGGCAATCCAGGGAAAAGGGCGCAAAATGATTGTCTGCTGTTGTTTTCATGGAGGGAGGATTGAGTGATGACATTTACCCAGACTCACTCATGACACTATTTTTGCCCCATCAGTCATTGAGATCTCAACCCAGAATTCCAATGGGCAGGGGAGACTGCGGGAACTATGGGACAGTTACCCACAGTGCAACGCTCTGGAAATTGTATAAAGTCGAGGACACAGGCCCATACTAAGCCCATTAATTCGGCAGTGTGCGTCCATGTACCAAGGCTAGCATCAATTTCCCTGGCCAGGCCCTTTGGAGGTTTGAGCTACTACCTGTGGTCACCCCACTCAAGGAGCGTTCGTTCTAGGCAGTAAGCTGGCTAGACAGTAATACTTCAGATGCTGCTCCCAATGCTACACTCAGTTTTTCCGAAAACTAGTATCTGTAAAATTAGTCTACTTTCTGGCCAGAAGAGACCATTACAGCATCTAATCTGACCCCCTGCATATCACAGGCCTCCTGCATGACACAATAGCTACTTCTGGGGGAAAGGCATCTAGTTTTCATTGAATGACTTCAGGGGATGGAGATTCCACCACTTTCCTTGGTAGCTTGTTCCTGTGGTGAATCATCCTCGCTGTTGACTATTTGGGGCTTAGTTGTAATATGAATTTGTCTCTTTTCACCTTCCAATCATTGGGTCTTGTTATGTCTTTCTCTGCTCCATTCAAGAGCCCTTTAATACCCAATCTTTTCTCTCCATTAAGGCACTTCAACACTTCAGTGAAGTCACCTTTCAATCTTCTTTTGATAAGCTAAACAGATGGAGCTCTTTCAATAGCTCACTAGAAGGCATTTTTCTCCAGCCCTCAGAACATTTTGGTGGCTTTTTGCTGCCCCAGCTCCAATTTCACAGTATCTTTTTCAAATGAGGACACCAAAACTGGAGACAGTATTCCAATATCAGTCTCACTGATGCCGTGTCACCTCCTGTGATGTTATTGACATAATCTGTAACTTTATAGATCACCATTGTGACCACTGTTCTATATTTACAGCCAATATGATAGAAAGGTTGTTGTGAAAGGGGTCTATGGAGAGGTTCTGATTGGCTGATTATAATTATGCTATCTCTAGATGTGTATCATTTTTGTAGTTGACTTTATGAATATTGGCTCTATGCTGTCTGTATTCAAACTTGTGCTATGCTTCCGAGGAACACCCCAGCCAGACAAGTTGGTGTCAGTTCTGCCTAGCCTGCTTGATGGCCCATTAAGGACCATCAGCTCTACAATCAACCCATTGAGAGAAGGTAGATATGCCTTGTGGCTCAGCAAGGTATGCAGGGACCTGCCTATGGACAAAAGTCAAAGGTTTTTCTATGCCACGTGCTGGATAGAGTGTCCTTGGGACAAAGAAAACAAAGACCACATGGCAAGAGACTTTAAAAGGCTGATGTCTCGTCTCCATCTTGTCTTCAGTCCTACTTCATACCTCTAAAAGGACTTTGCTACAAACGGAAGCTCTGTACAAGGGACTGAATGATCCATCCCAGCTGTGGATGGACTCCAGAGACTTGATTTGAACCTGCAGTTTATTCCATCACTGCTACAAGCCTGAACCCAGAACTTTGCCGTTACTGTATGTGAAGGGTTAAAATTCATGTGCATATTATATAACAACCTGGTCTATGGATTGTGCCAGCTCTTTTCCAGACCCAAAGTCCAGAGTATAATCAAGGGACCAGAAGCCTAGCAAATAGTGACCAGCTAAAAGAAAGCTGGGTAAACAGAAAGCCTTGCTTGCTAAGATAGGCTTGGTCAGCAAATTGCCAGGTGTTGGAGCTAAGAACTAAAGAATTGTATCTTATTCAGAGTTGCAGATTGAACAAAGAATCCCTGTTCCTATTGCGTAAGTCTCTTCTGTAGGGAGATGTTCTTCCCAGAGATCCAACCTTGAGTTTATGAAAAGTTGGCAGATGTCAATATAAGATATGGCTTCCTTCCACCTCCCTTCCCAGGGACCAATGCCTTGCCTTAAGACACACAGAAAACAATCTTTATTGCCATATACTTTCACTGTTTCTTTGCTTTAAACCCTAGGAATGTACCTGGAGAACAATCAAAGGAGTTGCTCCTTTCCTATGGACCTCAAATCAGAATTCAGCGTAGATATTTTATACTAATAACATTTTATCAAAGTATTCATGAAATGTTAACTTGCTAACTTGAGACCATGGGTGGAGATATTATGTAACCTGTTAACCTTTGGCGACTGTGCTTATCATGTCTTGCTGCAAAACCTATCCCAGAGTTTGGAACTCCCTACCCCGTCTCTTTCCCCCACCCATGGAAAATCTATATATTCTATTGTAATCAATTAACAGTGTCTCTGAGACTAATAAGCAAGGTGACACTCTGCCAGTTCTGTGTGTAATAAACTCCTATTCTTGCCCTCTACATGGTGGAGATTTAGGTCCTTCACAGACACCTGCTGAACAAAGAGGAGATTCAGCATCCAGCTTGGCTGAATGTGTCTTCTCTCCCCACAGCTTGGTGATCTTCTGAGGAAATGGAGAAGACTGCCTTTGCCTAGCTGCACATTGCTTGCAAAAGAAACAAGTCTTTTTGGTGGCAAGTGTTGAAAGGAGCCATTAGACAAATGTGGAGACAGGAAAAATGTCCCCCAACTCAACTGGCATCTGTGGATGCTGAAGTCACAACACAAAGTGCTAAACAGTATATGAGCACAGGCTGGTGTCAGAAGAGTCTCTACCAAAGCCTTTTCCACCAGCAGGGGCCTCTCTGTGCGCAGAACTCCTGGTAGTGTGATGGCTGCAGGCAGTGGAGAACTCTATTTTGGCATCTCTTTGTCAGTGAACATCTACAGAGGCTGTGTAAAGGTATTTAGACAGTGATCTTTGGGAAGAGCTGGCTGAAGTGTCTTCCTAGTAACCAGAAGATCCTGGCTTGGCCTGCCAGTTCTTCCGTGCAAGTCTTGAGGGAAATGGGGAATGTCTGTAGTTTGGAATTTGCAGGTGTTGTCCTGGACCATCAAAGGGAACAGTTGCAAGTATTTTTGCAAAGCAGGCACCGTGGTTTGGGTGGCTAAAGCACCTGTCTAGTAAACAGGAGATCCTGGGTTCAACTCCCAGTAGTACCTTGTTCTATGGGTTTTGTCTCCTCTGCTCACATTTTCCTGTGTCTTTCTAGGAAACAGAAGAGACCTCCCTTGGTATCCAAGTCATTGCTTGCTAAGGAAAAGGCTTCTTTGGAGAGAAACATTGGAAAGAATCAAATCACAAGCCTGGAGTTGATGAAAAGGCTGCTGTGACTGGCATTGGCATGGTGGTTGCTTTGACTGCAATTGCTGCAACACAAAAGCCTGCACCACACGTCCTTGTGATTCGCTGGGGATGTCCACACACAGATGTCATGTCATCTTCCTTTTGATTGTCACTGATGAAAAATGGAGCAGCTGGGAGAAAAGTCCCAGAGGCACTTGCCAGGTAAAGTAGAGGTTAGAGATGCAGCACCCAGTGGTGCGTTGCCAAATCTGTCCACTCCTCCCACTTTTTGGTCAATCTTTTGAAGAAGCAGAGAAGACTGCCTCTGCCTTGCAGTGCAAATGCTTCCAAAAGAAACCGGTCATTTTTTCTGACAAGTGTTGGAAGAGGCACCTAAGAAATGTGGAGACAAGGAAAAGGTCATCGTAACTCAACTTGCATCCATGACTCTTGAGGCCACAACGCAGAGCACTGAGCACTGTAAGACCACAGCTGGGGACAGAAGGGCCTTTTTCAAAGGCATTTTCCACTAGTAGGGTCTTCTCTGTTCACAGAATTTCTGATAGTTTGATGTCTGCTGGCACTGGAGATCACTATTTTGGCATCTCTCTCTCTGTCTCAGTGAGCACCCGCTGTGGTTGTTGAAAGTCTGTGATGGGATCTATGGGATGCAACTGAACAGTGGGACCCCTGAGCCCTTTGTCCTACCACCTGGGCTCCCTCTCACACATGTGATGCTGAGACAAGCTGTGAATCTCTGGCAGATATTGCACTTACACAGACATCCGTAGGTAGGGACACAGCCAACTGAATTACATGAATGCTTATGCAGCCACTCATAACACTAATGATAGAAAGTCGCCCCCCCTACAGCTCTGCAGCCTTGCACCCCTGGATCATACCATCTTGCCTTAATCAGAAGCCTGATCAGTGTGAGTTTATTACACAGGGTCCACCCCTCCCTCACTGTGAATAGTACATGAACCAGCCTTGTAATGGAGCTGAGATTTCCCAAGAACTTCAAGCAAAATACACCAGTTTAAGTAGAGCATAAAACAGATTTATTAACTACAGAAAGATGGAGTTTTAAGGATTATAAGTGGTAGGAATAAAAGATCAAAGTAAATTACCATGGAAATTAAAGATAAATTCACAATTTACACTTTACACCTTATTACACTAGGGCGTAGTTCAGTTATGCACACAGGAAGGCTTAATGCTCGAGCTGCTGCACATGCTGGGCAGGCTTAAGGTCGGGCTCCCCATGGCAGGAGAGAAGAAGACTCGGCCCCTGGAGGGGCAGGCTGGGGCTTCCTGGATCCTATTTGCTCACAGCCAGAGCCCTGCCCCCACTCCCAAGTCATCCATGGCGCCCCCAGGTCGGCCAGAATGGAGCAGCAGTTTTCACTGCACTACGTCCACTTATGGCTTTCAGGCAACTCCCAGACTCACCACAGTCCACCATCTCGGCCAGAAAGGAGCCCACTCAGCCTCACCATTGCTGCTTTTCCTTCCCCCCAGAACCCCGCTTCTCCTGGGCTGCAAGTAGCCATCCCTGGGATGCCAACAGGCAGCCACAGGGGTCTGTCTCCCAGCAGCCAACCGCACCTCCGTGGGTTCAGCCCTCAGAAGGGCAGGTGGGGGTTTCCTGGATCCCAGTTGCTCACAGCAAGCCCATCCTCCACCTCTAAAACCATCAGTCATGCCCCCAGGTTGGGCATAAAGGAGCCACCATTCTCCACTTGGACTCAGCTTTGCTTCTTTTCCTTTCACCCAGAACCTCCCTTCTTCTCCTGGGCTGCAAGTAGCCACTCCTGGGAAGCCAAGAGGCAGGCACAGGATTCTACCTCCCAGCAGCCAACCACACCTCCCCAGGCTTTGCAGAATGAAGGGTGGTGCTCTACTAACCCCACTTAGCCGCACAGCTTCTTCCCTGCCTTCCTCAGCTCAACTTTCCTCTATTGCCCCATTCCTGCCTCACTTCCTCCTTTGGCCAGTCACGCTAAGGAGCCCAGCAGGAAGTGAGAGCCTCTATAGGCCAACCTCCAACATCAGAGGTGGCCAAGCCACAAGCCTCCAAATTGTGACTGGCCTAACTACTCTAGGTTCTCCAGCCTGACACCAAGGTGCTTTCTCCACTACTGTCAGCATCCTCTGTCATGCAGGGGTTGGAGTTATCCCAGGGACAGGCCAATAGGAGGAGTGCCCTTTCTGAACAACAAGGGGATCTGGGAAAAGGAAGCCAGCATATTTCTGTCTGGTTTTGAACCAGGGACCTTCTGCGTTTTAGACAAATGTGATAACCACTACACTACAGAAACTCCACCTACTGGGTTGCTGCTCATTCTGGCACAGACCGATGGACAAATCTAGAGAATGTGGTGGTAGCCCCTCGATAGGTCAGCTGGCAGGGCAGAGGACTGGAGCCAGCACTCAGGAAGTCATCCTTACCTCGCCCGTGTGACTCCAGCTTGAGGGAGAGCTTCTTTTTCTTCTCCTTGCTGACAAAGAGCAAGAGAAGAATGAAAGGTCAGGTGGGCCAACTCGGTGCAGAAGCCCATGCTGTCTTTTCCTGCTGCATAGCCTGAAATGAGGGACTCGTGGCAGTGAAAGGAACTGCTGCACTCTCAGAAAACATCCCGCCCGTGCATAAAGGAGGATAGAAGAGCCTGTTATTCTAGCACGCTCCCAACTGAACTGTTTCAGCAGCTGCTAGGTTTCTTTTTGGCCTGTTACTTTTCTGTCTGGGATGTTGTTGTCAGCTGTGGCACAGAAAAAGGACATCATTGCGAGCTGCCCATGAAGATAAGATTAACTTTTGCCTTCCTTGCTCGGCTTTACTTGCTTCCTCACCCTATTCCTGCCTTAGTTCCTGTGTTACATGAAGGCAACGGGGGCCAAGCAGTACGAAGAGGAAGTTAGACAGCTAGACCCTGGTGGCAAAAGTTCTACCACCGCTTGCCACCCCACTCTCTTCTCCCAGCTTCACATATTGACCGCCAGGGACTTGGTGCCCAGCAGCGCAACGGAAGGCAGTGGACAGAGCCACCCTCGCCTTGAAGCTCTGGCTCATTAAACCGTATCTTCAGTCGCTGATGGCCAATGAGAGACCAACAGCGCTTGCTATTTGAGCACTTGAAAATGCCATTTGTCAGTCACTGGATCTCTTTAATGCTGTTACATAACAAATGAAAATAGAATCTCAGTGTGACATTCTGTTCCTTTGGGGGATTGTGCTGTAACCTCCATATTCCTCATTTTCATATAATCGTGATCTTATATACAGAGCATGCCTTGTAAGGTATCAGGGGAAAGGATATGATCTGCTGAAAGTCATTTCTCTACCCATAGATGTTTACCATTCATGCATATGAAGTTATGAGAATTGTGCCGTATGGTTATCACTATGCTGTAAGGTGGGGGAGTCAGCCAAATATTAGCTCCCCAGTGACAACAGCAAGGAAAGTAACCAACACCCGGACAGGGTGTCAAACAACCCATCAACAGCCATTGTTCAGCAAGGGAGCTACAGTGCAATCACTTACCTGCAAGAGGACACCCCAGGGGAATTGCTCAGACTTGCTTGGAGAGACGCAGTGATGCTCACCTGACTCTGAAGGGGGAGCAAAGCCAAGAGGGAAGAAAGGACATGATAAAAGCAGAGACATTTGCCATGCTTTGTCTCTCCCGTCCACCTACATCTACAGACACCCCCACACCAAGCAACTGAAGCGCTGACGAAAGGGGAGAGCCTGGCTGAAAAGCCACCAGCCGGCTTGTGGTGAGAAGCATCTAAGTTTGTAAGGGCATTGAAAGGGTTAAGATCAGCTTAGAGTGCATTTTGCTTTTATTTCACAAAAACAACGTGGAGTCCGGTGACACCTTAAGAACTAACAGATTTATTTGGACACAAACATTCGTGGGTAAAAAGCCCTCTTCTTCAGATGCATGGAGTGAAAATTGCAGATAGAGGCATAAATATATATTGGAACATGATGTAAAGGGAGTTACCATACAAGGGGAGAACCAGTGTTGAAGGCTAATTCAGTCAGGGTGGATGTGGCTCTCTCCAAGTAATTGACAGGGAGGTGTCAATACCAAGAGAGGGAAAATTGCTTTTGTAGTGAGCCAGTCACCCCCAGTCCCTCTTCAAGCTCAAATTAATGGTGTTAAGTTTCCAGATCAGTTGTAACTCTGCAATTTCTCTTTCAAGTCAGTTTTTGAAGTTTTTTGAATGGCTTCTTTTAAATGGCTACTTTGAATGGCTACGTTTAATTGTGTTATTGAATATGAACATGTAAACGTGTTATGGAAGTCCCATGTGGTCTAGTGGTTAGGATTTTTGGCTTTCACCCAGACAGCCTGGGTTTAATTCCCCACACAGGAACAATGCAGAGCTTCTTCTTGGAGGGGAGACAGGAAACAAAAAGAATGGGAAGGGATCCTGCCAGCAGGAGAGCTGGATAGAGTTGGGAGCAGTACTGGATTTGACATGGTGCCATAGTGCTAGGCTCATGCTCTGAAGGGACGTGTAACAGTAACTTCCTCCCCTCTGCAGAAAGGGAGCCTCAGAGCAGCCTGGATTCAGTAGGGGAGCTGAGACCCCATAGGGCCCTGGGAGCTGTAGTTCCTTGCCCAGCTCCCTGCCTTGGAGCAGAGAAGGAACATTTCCCAGCCTTCACTTGGCTGCTATCAACAGGAAAGGGTGGGGGAAGCTGTGAGTCTCCATGCACTGCAGCTTGCCGTAGCTGGGGGGCTGGCTGCTAGAAGGGGTTGCCACCTGTGAATAGGGAAGAGGTGTGACCAAGGAGTAGAAGGCTTTGGCCCAGTTAGCACCCTCAGAAGACTTCCCCAGACAGGCTTAGGGATGCTGGTGTGACCTCGCCTGGCAGCCCCCAAAGATGGAACTGGGTGGACTAACTGGACAGGGCCTCTCTCTATCTGAAGCTGGGCAAGGGAGGTATGTGGATCCCACCAGAAGGTAAACTGGTAAGTAAGGAAGGGGAGGCTCTACTGGACCTGGACAGCTTCAGATACAGGACAGGAGGATTTCCACTTCTGAGCCATGAAAATAGAAATTGACTTTTCCTTTCCAGATGTATCTAATATTCAGAAAGGGAATCTAGCCCCTGCCTTCCAGATCTGAACACCTCAAAATCAGGAGTGCTCAAGCTCAATTTGGGCAGCTGTTACTTCATTTCTCCCAAATCAAATATGCGGATCCACTGTCATTTACTGTAGAAAAAGTAGGAGAAAATTGAGCAACAAACGTTGGGGTCTTCACAGTGCTAACGAGGGCTGGAATTGGTATTTTCAACAGCCATTACACTTTTTTTTAAGTTTTGTTTGTTTAAAAGGAAGACAGTGATATTGCACTGGCAAATTCACCATAGAAACAAAGAATGGAACAAAAGAATAATAAAGGCACCTCAACTTTCCTCATTTATGTAGGACAGTCTTATTGGATGGATCCAGACATCTTCCACTCACAGAAAGTGATAATTGTTCCACTTTACTGCAGTTCTGTAATCATGCAGGAACCTAGAGGAGGAAAGTGCCTAACTCCAGAGTCTGCAGCTGCCTAGGGCCAGTGCTGAGGATTTAGAGTCCCTAGTGCTGCCCTTGCAAGGTTCAAGCATGCTCAGCCTTGGCATTGCCTCCGCTCCTGCGGCTAGTAGCTGCAGCTGTCTAAGGCTGGCCTCTGGCAGTTGCCCCATGGCTGTAGCTAGAGAAACTACAAGTGGCTCTATGACTCCTGGGGCCATTAAGCTAGAGCACCTAAAGACACTGGAGTTAACCTCAGGGAACAGAGGTCACCAGAAGGAAAGGAATGTTGGGGGAGCAGGGAAGGCGGGAGCAGGTCAGGCTTGCAGAGGGAGCTTCCAGCTGGTTGGGAGCATGTCCAAAGTAGAAAGGAAACAAGTATGGGGAGAGGTGGTGGGACCAGGTAGCAGACTAGCATGTAGATGGGAGCAGGGGGAGAGACGCTGGTGTCTTCAGATTCCCAAGGGCTAAGTCCTCACTTTGGGGAAATGGTGTTTGCAGGTGGCTTGCTCACATGGCAGGATGGGGGCTGAGGAAGGGATCTGTCAGAACTGATCAGGTGTCTGCTGGCTTTAGGACTTTGAGCTGAGACTAGGACCACATGCAGTGACTGGTGACATGGGGGGGTACTGGAGACATGGCTAGAGAAGGTCTGAATGAGGAAAGAGATAAATCTGTGGGGAGTTTCCTTGGTCACTATGAAAGTTCTGCTCACTGTGGACACTGGTAAACCCACATGGGTGTACAGCTCAATAAGAAAACCCGCGGGCTGAGGGAGCTGTGTATGGCAATGCATATAGTCATGGAGAGGTGTGTGATCAAAATGAAAAATGTCTCTGAGGTTCAGTACCGGGTATACGAAGGCACCAATGGCACTGCCCCACCAGGCCCACACTCGGAGCCCACAGTGACTACACTGGGGCCCACAAATATGTTTGGTGCCAGGGCCAACAAAAGGTTAATCCAGCCCTGACTGCCTGAGCAGTATTTCAGCCTCACATTTTTGGGTGGAACTCCCACAGTGAGAGCTGCAGAGCACTCCCCAGCAACACACACGCACACACTCGTCCTGGTGTTGGGAGGGGAACAGGAGAAAGGACAAAAGAAGAGATGAAGAGAAAGGAGGGAGGGACAGGTGGATGGAGGAAAAGGTGAAACACAAAGGACAAACTCTAATGTCCCCATGATTCTAAGGGACAAAATCCCAGGTGCGGAATAAAATTCTGCCTCCTTAAGCTCAGGTTTTCCATGCCTAGAATTCAACTATCACCAGATGGATCAGACTGAACAGGTTTCACACCTCCAGGAGGCTCTTACTTTCTAAACAGGGACGGCTGTTTCCTAGTAAAATCACTACAAGGGAAGGAGAAAACTGGAAAGAGGATTCTCCTGGCGCTAACGTCCGTGAACCCGAATACTCTCTCAGTCCTCAGACAGAGACCTGGAGAAGGAGACTTGCTGAAGCAAAGCCACAGGGGTCTCTGAGGTTTCCCTAGCCCCTGGCCCCTGACTGATGTCAGGATCTCTCTGTGAGGTCACCACCTGCTCACCAATAGTCTTTGACCAATAGTGCGAGGTCCTGCAAAAGGCTTTTGTGATGTCACTGCCACACCCTGCCCTTGCTGTGCCAATGTCCTGCCCCTGGCCAGGCACTTTGGAGCTTTGAGCTACTCCCTGTGGATCACCTCACTCAAGGAGCTTTTCTATAGAGCATCCTCAGATGTCTAAGCACACGAGTGCCATGGCAATGAACTGACACACATGGCATCAAGATGAGATAATTAGTAGACTAACCTATAGGAGAAGGACACCCCAGCATTAGTAGGGGAGAAATCCCTACTGAACATGCATTACACCTAGCAGCCCCTGCGTGGGGTCAGGCGGGGGCTGCGGAGGGGGGAGACCTGGGAAAGGGATGGATGGAAAATGTCTGTGCAGCCGGGACATGGCCGGGGGGCGAGGGGAGAAGAGCAGGTGACCCCTGAGGAGCGGGGAGAAAAACGGAGGGCTGAGATCCCCTCGGAATTACCACTGCCCCCTCCGTGGAGACCCCCCTCCTCTCCTGTCCTGCCCCCTTTCTCCCTAGAGAGCAACAAGCAACATCCATGCTGACACCCCCTTCCCTCAAACCCCTGAGAAGTTCCCTGTTCCCCTCCCCCCATTGTGCCCCATTTTCTCTCCCCTTTGCCAATGGCCAGTTCAGATCTCAGGTTTGGGGTGTTTCCCCCCATTTTCACCTGCAGTGATTTGTCCTTGTGTAGGTGGGAAATGGTTCCCCCGAGTGATTTCTGAACTGGGCAGAGGCTGGGGGGGGCCTGAGACAGGGACACCTGTGGGCTGGGGGGCCCACTCTCTGCTGGCAACAGTGCGTGGGAAGGGCCAGGAAGGGGAGGGGGGAGCAAGTGTCCCCCATAGAGAGGATCCAGCCCCAGGCTGCTACCAGTAGCACATTCCTATCCTGGCCGGGGGGGGGGGGCTTTCTCCAGCTGGACGTGCCCCCAAGGCAGCCCCAGGCTCTGACCACACCAGCCCCGCCTGGAGCCCCCAGTGAGTGAGAGACCCCGGAGGGGGAGGGGGAGGGGGAGGGGGAGGGAGCACTGGGCCCTGACAGGAAAGTGACTCTCTCCCCTCAGATCTTGGTGTTTTTCTCTCATGTTATCAAATATGCAGTTTGTGACACAATTTCTTTGCAAATCTAAAAGATTCAAATAAAATAATCTAAACATGTGCCCCACTTCTCTCTAGTTGTCTATTTCTAATTGAATATGCCCTGAGATTTTCCTGTCTCTAATTATAAAATAATAAGAAAATCTCAGATTTACACCTTTTCTCAGATTATTGAACACAAAATGTTTGCAAATGTTGCCCATTTCCTCATTATTCATTTATCAAGTATTCATGTGAAACACTCAGATTTTACCTCCTATCAACAACTGATATAAAATCCCTCTGATTTTCCACTTTCCTCTCTATAATTTGCAAAATGGATCCAAAATCTCTGATTTCCACCCTTTGTCTTTCATTTCTGAACACTGATCTGAAAGCTCAGGTTTTCCCTCTCTGTCATTATCAAATTTCAATTAACAATCCTCTCAAGTTTTGTGCTGTTCCTTATGTTTCTAAATCCCAAAAACTTCTTCCTTCGGGGGAACCTGTTGCCCTGAGTCGCTCTCCATTCTGGATGTTGCAGGGGATTAAATTTCCCAATGATTGTCTTTCCCCTCTCCTTTGAGGATCATTTGTTCCCTCTTTTAGCTCTGTTAGATATTTGCCAAAGAAAGAGACCAGCCTGATATTTAATACACATCAAAGCCAGAGGCCTCCCCCTGTTTGGGGATCAGTGGTTCGCAGCTGGTAGTGGGAGAGTTGGCTGGCCCCTTTTCTTTTCTCCAGCTGGCACAGGATGAGGGGGTCACTCTGAGTGCAGCATGTCTTGAGAAGTATCCCAAACCACAAGACAAATGGTCTCTGTGAAGGGTTGCTTCCCACAGTGCTAAAATGTAGCCACCTCTGGCAGAATCCATGGTGGCTACTATTTGCTAGTGACAGGCCACGGAAATTTCTTACCTATTTTGCCCCTCCATGCCACGCCTGCACAACATACGGCCCATGGGCAACGTGCGGCCCGCGAAGTCTCACTGTGCATCCCACAGCCGGGAATCAAAGGGCTCTGGGCTGCCCGTAGCTGCGGGGAATCCAAACCCCTTTAAAGTTCAGCCACGGCCGGGATTCAAAAGGTTCTGAGCTGCCCGCAGCAGCAGGGAGCCCAGAGCTCTTTAAATCTCAGCCGCGGCCAGGATTTATAGGGCTCTGGGCAGGCGGGCGGGGAGCTCAGAGCTCTTTAAATCCCAGCCACCAGGGCCGGCTTTAGGCCAATTTAACCAATTCCCTTGAATCGGCCTCGCTCCTAAGAGGACCCCGCACCCAAGCCCCAGTACCAGCAAAAGCCAGTGCGCTGTACCAGAGTGGCCCAGTTTCCCCAGGGGGCAATTTTAAAGGCCTGGGGCTCCCAGCAGGGGCTGGAACCCCAGGCCCTTTAAATTGCCACCAGAGCCCTGCTGCTGGAGCCCTGGGGTATGGCTGCGGGGCTCTGGGGGCTATTTAAAAAGTCCAGGACTCCCATTGCTTCTACCTCCCCGGCCCTTTAAATAGCCACTGGAGCCCCGCCGCTTCCCCAGGGTTCCCGTGGCTATTTACAGAGCTGGGGCAGTGGAAGCAGGGGCGCCCCGGGCCCTTGAAATAGCCCCCAAGGCCCAGGCTGCTGCTGCTACCCTAGTGGGAGAGGGGGGAGGAGGAGGAGGAGGAGGAGGAGGCACTCACCATAGAGGATGGGCTGTACCCCCTGTACCTGCACCCCCTGCCCTGCCTGCAGCCAGCCCATCCCCAGCCAGCCCCTGCTGCACCCCCTGCCCGCACCAGCCCCTCACCTCCTGCCCTGCTTGCACCAGTTCCTGCCTGCAGCCTGCCCATCTCCAGGCAGCCCCACACCCCCTGCCTTGCCTTCAGCCCTGCACCAACCCCTGTCTCCAGCCAGCCCTGCACCCCCTTCCCTGTCTCCAGCCAGCCCCTGCCACACTGCCTGCCCTGCCCGCACCAGCCCTGCACCCCCTGCCCTGTCTCCAGCCAACCCCTGCCATACTGCCTGCCCTGCCCGCACCAGCCCTGCACCCCCTGCCCTGTCTCCAGCCAACCCCGTACCCCCTGCCTTGCCTTCAGCCCTGCACCAACCCATCTCCAGCCAACCCCTGCCGCACCCCGCTGCCTGAAGCCAGCCAGTCCCGCACTCCTTTGTCTCCAGCCCTGCCAACCCATTCCGCACCCTCCCTGTGGCCCTGCCTGAAGCCAGCCAGCCCACCCCACACCTCCTGTCTCCAGCCTGCCCCACACCCCTTTCCCCGCCTGCGGCCAGACCCTACCTCTCGCATCCTCCCCCTCCCCCACCTCCAGCCAGCCCCATGTTCACTGGTGCCCTGCAGTTCCGAGGGAAGTAACCCTGCACACCTGCTTCAATGAGATGGGCAGGGAGCAGCTGGGACCCACACATGTGCACCCTAGCACACCCTAAGGGAGTGGCAAAGCTCATTTCTAGTTCAGACCCATCTTTTTAAAATAGAACTTTTAGGTAGGGTTAACATACATCTGTACTTTCCCGGACATGTCAGGCTTTTTGGTTCTTAAATCGCCATCTGGGAGGAAAATACGGACGTATGGTAACCCTACTGGTACAAAAAATACATACTGTGGCAGAACTTTTTATAGGGAACCGGTTGTTAAGAACTGAAAGGCTTTTTTTTCCCCAATCATCCCTGCGGGGCCCAGGGATCATTTCACTGCAGGTGAAAATGGGGGGAAACACCCCAAACCTGAGATCTGAACTGGCCATTGGCAAAGGGGAGAGAAAATGGGTCACAATGGGGGAAGGGGAACAGGGAACTTCTCAGGGGTTTGAGGGAAGGGGGTGTCAGCCTGGATGTTGCTTGTTGATCTCTAGGGAAAAAGGGGGGAGGACAGGAGAGGAGGGGGGTCTCCACGGAGGGGGCAGTGGTAATTCCGAGGGGATCTCAGCCCTCCCTTTTTCTCCCTGCTCCTCAGGGGTCACCTGCTCTTGTCCCCTCGCCCCCCGGCTATGTCCCGGCTGCACTGACATTTTCCATCCATCCCTTTCCCAGGTCTTCCCCCTCCGCAGCCCCCGCCCGACCCCACGCAGGTGCTGCTAGGTGTAATGCATGTTCAGTAGGGATTTCTCCCCTACTAATGCTGGGGTGTCCTTCTCCTATAGGTTAGCCTACTAATGATCTCATCTTGGTGCCATGTGTGTCAGTTCATTGCCATGGCACTCGTGTGCTTAGACATCTGAGGATGCTCTATAGAAAAGCTCCTTGAGTGAGGTGATCCACAGGGAGTAGCTCAAAGCTCCAAAGTGCCTGGCCAGGGGCAGGACATTGGCACAGCAAGGGCGGGGTGTGGCAGTGACATCACAAAGGCCTTTTGAAGGACCTCACACTATTGGTCAAAGACTATTGGTGAGCAGGTGGTGACCTCACAGAGAGATCCTGACATCAGTCAGGGGCCAGGGGCTAGGGAAACCTCAGAGACCCCTGTGGCTTTGCTTCAGCAAGTCTCCTTCTCCAGGTCTCTGTCTGAGGACTGAGAGAGTATTCGGGTTCACGGACGTGAGCGCCAGGAGAAACCTCTTTCCAGTTTTCTCCTTCCCTTGTAGTGATTTTACTAGAAAACAGCCGTCCCTGTTTAGAAGGTAAGAGCCTCCTGGAGGTGTGAAACCTGTTCAGTCTTATCCATCTGGTGAGAGTTGAATTCTGGGCATGGAAAACATGAGCTTAAGGAGGCAGAATTTTATTCCGCACCTGGGATTTTGTCCCTTAGAATCATGGGGACATTAGGGTTTGTCCTTTGTGTTTCACCGTTTCCTCCATCCACCTGTCCCTCCCTCCTTTCTCTTCATCTCTTCTTTTGTCCTTTCTCCTGTTCCCCTCCCAACACCAGGACGAGTGTGTGCGTGTGTGTTGCGGGGGAGTACTCTGCAGCTCTCACTGTGGGAGTTCCACCCAAAAATGTGAGGCTGAAATACTGCTCAGGCAGTCAGGGCTGGATTAACCTTTTGTTGGCCCTGGCACCAAACATATTTGTGGGCCCCAGTGTAGTCACTGTGGGCTCCGAGTGTGGGCCTGGTGGGGCAGTGCCATTGGTGCCTTCGTATAGCCGGTACTGAACCTCAGAGACATTTTTCATTTTGATCACACACCTCTCCATGACTATATGCATCGCCATACACAGCTCCCTCAGCCCGCGGGTTTTCTTATTGAGCTGTACACCCATGTGGGTTTACCAGTGTCCACAGTGAGCAGAACTTTCATAGTGACCAAGGAAACTCCCCACAGATTTATCTCTTTCCTCATTCAGACCTTCTCTAGCCGTGTCTCCAGTACACCTTCATGTCACCAGTCACTGCATGTGGTCCTAGTCTCAGCTCAAAGTCCTAAAGCCAGCAGACACCTGATCAGTTCTGACAGATCCCTCCCTCAGCCCCCATCCTGCCATGTGAGCAAGCCACCTGCAAACACCATTTCCCCAAAGTGAGGACTTAGCCCTTGGGAATCTGAAGACACCAGCGTCTCTCCCTCTGCTCCCATCTACATGCTAGTCTGCTACATGGTCACCACCACCTCTCCCCATACTTGTTTCCTTTCTACTTTGGACATGCTCCCAACCAGATGGAAGCTCCCTCTGCAAGCCTGACCTGCTCCCGCCTTCCCTGCTCCCCCGACATTCCTTTCCTACTGGTGACCTCTGTTCCTTGAGGTTAACTCCAGTGTCTTTAGGTGCTCTAGCTTAATGGCCCCAGGAGTCATAGAGCCACTTGTAGTTTCTCTAGCTACAGCCATGGGGCAACTGCCAGAGGCCAGCCTTAGACAGCTGCAGCTACTAGCCGCAGGAGCGGAGGCAATGCCAAGGCTGAGCATGCTTGAACCTTGCAAGGGCAGCACTAGGGACTCTAAATCCTCAGCACTGGCCCTAGGCAGCTGCAGACTCTGGAGTTAGGCACTTTCCTCCTCTAGGTTCCTGCATGGTTACAGAACTGCAAGAAAGTGGAACAATTATCAGCTTCTGTGATTGAAAGATGTCTGGATCCATCCAATAAGACTGTCCTACATAAATGAGGAAAGTTGAGGTGCATTTATTATTCTTTTGTTCCATTCTTTGTTTCTATGGGGAATTTGCCAGTGCAATATCACTGTCTTCCTTTTAAACAAACAAAACTAAAAAAAAAAGTGTAATGGCTGTTGAAAATAGCAATTCCAGCCCTCCTTAGCACTGTGAAGACCCCAACGTTTGTTGCTCAATTTTCTCCTACTTTTTCTACAGTAAATGACAGTGGAGCAGCATATTTGATTTGGGAGAAATGAAGTAACAGCTGCCCAAATTGAGCTTGAGCACTCCTGATTTTGAGGTGTTCAGATCTGGAAGGCAGGGGCTAGATTCCCTTTATGAATATTAGATACATCTGGAAAGGAAAAGTCAATTTCCATTTTCATGGCTCAGAAGTGGAAATCCTCCTGTCCTCTATCTGAAGCTGTCCAGGTCCAGTAGAGCCTCCCCTTCCTTACTTACCATTTTACCTTCTGGTGGGATCCACATACCTCCTTTGCCCAGCTTCAGATAGAGAGAGGCCCTGTCCAGGTAGTCCACCCAGTTCCATCTTTGGGGGCTGCCAGGCGAGGTCACACCAGCAACCCTAAGCCTGTCTGGGGAAGTCTTCTGAGGGTGCTACCTGGGCCAAAGCCTTCTACTCCTTGGTCACACCTCTTCCCTATTCACAGGTGGCACCCCGCCCCCCGGCCACAGCAAGCTGCAGTGCATGGAGTCTCACAGCTTCCCCCCTCCCTTTCCTGTTGATAGCAGCCAAGAGAATGCTCCTTTTCTGCTCCAAGGCAGGGAGCTGGGCAAGGAACTACAGCTCCCAGGGCCCTATGGGGTCTCAGCTCCCCTACTGAATCCAGGCTGCTCTGAGGCTCCCTTTCTGCAGAGGGGAGGAAGTTACTGTTACAGGTCTCTTCAGAGCTTGGGCCTAGCACTATGGCACCATGTCAAATCCAGTACTGCTCCCAACTCTATCCAGCTCTCCTGCTGGCAGGATCCCTTCCCATTCCTTTTTGTTTCCTGTCTCCCCTCCAAGAAGAAGCTCTGCATTGTTCCTGTGTGGAGAATTGAACCCAGGCTGTCTGGGTGAAAGCCAAGAATCCTAACCACTAGACCACATGGGACTTCCATAACACGTGTACATGTTCATATTCAATAACACAATTAAACGTAGCCATTCAAAGTAGCCATTTAAAAGAAGCCATTCAAAAAACTTCAAAAACAGACTTCAAAGAGAAATTGCAGAGTTACAACTGATCTGCAAACTTAACACCATTCATTTGAGCTTGAAAAGGGACTGGGGGTGCCTGGCTCACTACAAAAGCAATTTTCCCTCTCTTGATATTGACACCTCCCTGTCAATTACTTGGAGAGAGCCACATCCACCCTGACTGAATTAGCCTTCAACACTGGTTCTCCCCTTGTATGGTAACTCCCTTTACATCATGTTCCAATATATATTTATGCCTCTATCTGCAATTTTCACTCCATGCATCTGAAGAAGAGGGCTTTTTACCCACGAATGCTTGTGTCCAAATAAATCTGTTAGTTCTTAAGGTGTCACCGGACTCCTCGTTGTTTTTGTGAAATAAAAGCAAAATGCACTCTAAGCTGATCTTAACCCTTTCAATGCCCATACAAACTTAGATGCTTCTCACCACAGGCCGGCGGGTGTCTTTTCAGCCAGGCTCTCCCCTTTCGTCAGCGCTTCAGTTGCTTGGTGTGGGGGTGTCTGTAGATGTAGGTGGACGAGAGAGACAAAGCATGGCAAATGTCTCTGCTTTTATCATGTCCTTTCTTCCCTCTTGGCTTTGCTCCCCCTTCAGAGTCAGGTGAGCATCACTGCGTCTCTCCAAGCAAGTCTGAGCAATTGCCCTGGGGTGTCCTCTGGCAGGTAAGTGATTGCACTGTAGCTCCCTTGCTGAACAATGGCTGTTGATGGGTTGTTTGACACCCTGTCCGGGTGTTGGTTACTTTCCTTGCTGTTGTCACTGGGGAGCTAATATTTGGCTGACTCCCCCACCTTACAGCATAGTGATAACCATACGGCACAATTCTCATAACTTCATATGCATGAATGGTAAACATCTATGGGTAGAGAAATGACTTTCAGCAGATCATATCCTTTCCCCTGATACCTTACAAGGCATGCTCTGTATATAAGATCATGATTATATGAAAATGAGGAGTGTGGGGGTTACAGAAGACTCCGCCAAAGGTACAGAATGTCACACTGAGATTCAATTTTCATTTGATATGTAACAGCATTAAAGAGATCCAGTGACTGACCAATGGCATTTTCAAGTGCTAAAATAGCAAGCGCTGTTGGTCTCTCATTGGCCATCAGCGACTGAAGATACGGTTTAATGAGCCAGAGCTTCAAGGCGAGGGTGGCTCTGTCCACTGCCTTCCGTTGCGCTGCTGGGCACCAAGTCCCTGGCGGTCAATATGTGAAGCTGGGAGAAGAGAGTGGGGTGGCAAGCGGTGGTAGAACTTTTGCCACCAGAGTCTAGCTGTCTAACTTCCTCTTCGTACTGCTTGGCCCCCGTTGCCTTTAGGTAACACAGGAACTAAGGCAGGAATAGGGTGAGGAAGCAAGTAAAGCCGAGCAAGGAAGGCAAAAGTTAATCTTATCTTCATGGGCAGCTCGCAATGACGTCCTTTTTCTGTGCCACAGCTGACAACAACATCCCAGACAGAAAAGTAACAGGCCAAAAAGAAAGCTAGCAGCTGCTGAAACAGTTCAGTTGGGAGCGTGCTAGACTAACAGGCTCTTCTATCCTCCTTTATGCACGGGCGGGATGTTTTCTGAGAGTGCAGCAGTTCCTTTAACTGCCACGAGTCCCTCATTTCAGGCTATGCAGCAGGAAAAGACAGCATGGGCTTCTGCACCGAGTTGGCCCACCTGACCTTTCATTCTTCTCTTGCTCTTTGTCAGCAAGGAGAAGAAAAAGAAGCTCTCCCTCAAGCTGGAGTCACACGGGCGAGGTAAGGACTACTTCCTGAGTGCTGGCTCCAGTCCTCTGCCCTGCCAGCTGACCTATCGAGGGGCTACCACCACATTCTCTAGATTTGTCCATCGGTCTGTGCCAGAGTGAGCAACAACCCAATAGGTGGAGTTTCTGTAGTGTAGTGATTATCACATTTGCCTAACACGCAAAAGGTCCCTTGCTCAAAACCAGGCAGAAACATGCTAGCTTCCTTTTCCCAGATCCCCTTGTTGTTCAGAAAGGGCACTCCTCCTATTGGCCTGTCCCTGGGATAACTCCAACCCCTGCATGACAGAGGATGCTGACAGCAGTGGAGAAAGCACCTTGGTGTCAGGCTGGAGAACCTAGAGTAGTTAGGCCAGTCACCATTTGGAGGCTTGTGGCTTGGCCACCTCTGCTGTTGGAGGTTGGCCAATAGAGGTTCTCACTTCCTGCTGGGCTCCTTTGCGTGACTGGCCAAAGGAGGAAGTGAGGCAGGAATGGGGCAATAGAGGAAAGTTGAGCTGAGGAAGGCAGGGAAGAAGCTGTGCAGCTAAGTGGGGTTAGTAGAGCACCACCCTTCATTCTACAAAGCCTGGGGAGGTGTGGTTGGCTGCTGGGAAGTAGAATCCTGTGCCTGCCTCTTGGCTTCCCAGGAGTGGCTACTTGCAGCCCAGGAGAAGAAGGGAGGTTCTGGGTGAAAGGAAAAGAAGCAAAGCTGAGTCCAAGTGGAGAATGGCAGCTCCTTTATGGCCAACCTGGGGGCATGACTGATGGTTTTAGAGGTGGAAGCTGGGCTGGCTGTGAACAACTGGGATCCAGGAAACCCCCACCTGCCCTTCTGAGGGCTGAACCCATGGAGGTGCGGTTGGCTGCTGAGAGACAGACCCCTGTGGCTGCCTGTTGGCATCCCAGCGATGGCTACTTGCAGCCCAGGAGAAGCGGGGTTCTGGGGAAAAGGAAAAGCAGCAATGGTGAGGCTGAGTGGGCTCCTTTCTGGCCGAGATGGTGGACTGTGGTGACTTTGGGAGTTGCCTGTAAGCCATAAGTGGACGTAATGCAGTGAAAACTGCTGCTCCATTCTGGAGGACCTGGGGGCGCCATGGATGACTTGGGAGTGAGGGCAGGGCGCTGGCTGTGAGCAAATGGGATCCAGGAAGCCCCAGCCTGCCCCTCCAGGGGCGGAGTCTTCTTCTCTCCTGCCATGAGGAGCCCGACCTTAAGCCTGCCCAGCATGTGCAGCAGCTCGAGCATTAAGCCTTCCTGTGTGCATAACTGAACTACGCCCTAGTGTAATAAGTTGTAAAGTTTAGATTGTGAATTTATCTTTAATTTCCATGGTAATTTACTTTGATCTTTTATTCCTACCACTTATAATCCTTAAAACTCCATCTTTCTGTAGTTAATAAATCTGTTTTATGCTCTACTTAAACTGGTGTATTTTGCTTGAAGTTCTTGGAAATCTCAGCTCCATTACAAGGCTGGTTCATGTACTATTCACAGTGAGGGAGGGGTGGACCCTGTGTAATAAACTCACACTGATCAGGCTTCTGATTAAGGCAAGATGGTATGATCCAGGGGTGCAAGGCTGCAGAGCTGTAGGGGGGGCGACTTTCTATCATTAGTGTTATGAGTGGCTGCAGAAGCATTCATGTAATTCAGTTGGCTGTGTCCCTACCTACGGATGTCTGTGTAAGTGCAATATCTGCCAGAGATTCACAGCTTGTCTCAGCATCACATGTGTGAGAGGCAGCCCAGGTGGTGGGACAAAGGGCTCAGGGGTCCCACTGTTTAGTTGCATCCCATAGATCCCATCACACACTTTCAACAACCACAGCGGGTGCTCACTGAGACAGAGAGAGAGATGCAAAAATAGTGATCTCCAGTGCCAGCAGACATCAAACTATCAGAAATTCTGTGAACAGAGAAGACCCTGCTAGTGGAAAATACCTTTGAAAAAGGCCCTTCTGTCCCCAGCTGTGGTCTTACAGTGCTCAGTGCTCTGCGTTGTGGCCTCAAGAGTCATGGATGCAAGTTGAGTTACGATGACCTTTTCCTTGTCTCCACATTTCTTAGGTGCCTCTTCCAACACTTGTCAGAAAAAAATGACCGGTTTCTTTTGGAAGCATTTGCACTGCAAGGCAGAGGCAGTCTTCTCTGCTTCTTCAAAAGATTGACCAAAAAGTGGGAGGAGTGGACAGATTTGGCCACGCACCACTGGGTGCTGCATCTCTAACCTCTACTTTACCTGGCAAGTGCCTCTGGGACTTTTCTCCCAGCTGCTCCATTTTTCATCAGTGACAATCAAAAGGAAGATGACATGACATCTGTGTGTGGACATCCCCAGCGAATCACAAGGACATGTGGTGCAGGCTTTTGTGTTGCAGCAATTGCAGTCAAAGCAACCACCATGCCAATGCCAGTCACAGCAGCCTTTTCATCAACTCCAGGCTTGTGATTTGATTCTTTCCAATGTTTCTCTCCAAAGAAGCCTTTTCCTTAGCAAGCAATGACTTGGATACCAAGGGAGGTCTCTTCTGTTTCCTAGAAAGACACAGGAAAATGTGAGCAGAGGAGACAAAACCCATAGAACAAGGTACTACTGGGAGTTGAACCCAGGATCTCCTGTTTAATAGACAGGTGCTTTAGCCACCCAAGCCATGGTGCCTGCCTTGAGAAAATACTTGCAACTGTTCCCTTTGATGGTCCAGGACAACACCTGCAAATTCCAAACTACAGACATTCCCCATTTCCCTCAAGACTTGCACGGAAGAACTGGCAGGCCAAGCCAGGATCTTGGAACC